>NC_142026.1:14342133-14627133 GCF_982192425.1 Myodes glareolus
TCCGGTGTGCACCTGGTTACGTCCCTAGATCTACTCACCAGCACTCTGGAAACAGAGGTGATGCAGGAGTGTCTTACATGACTTCATGAGAACACAGTCAGCTGTGAGAGAAGTTCTTCAGGATCACAGTCCACCCCTTTAACTTTTTCAACAGTATTATCAAGATAAATTAAAAATGAAAACCATGCATGAAAGATACTCTAGCAAGAAAAGCAACTTACGACTGTAAGCGGCCTTACCCTCACATCAGAGCAGATAGGTCGGAGTTGCATTGCTGTGGAAAATACTGGAGGTAAACGGCTTTTGCCTCAGGGTTCAGTCTGTGGCCAGCTGATCTGGATACTTTGCTGGTACAATTAATTAATTAATTAATTAATTAATTAATTAATTCACTGTTAGAAGCACGTGGTAGAAGAAAGCTGCTCACCTCGTAGCTGCCAGGAAGCAAGAAGAGTGCCCACAATTGCGTGCAGCTGCTCCTACTCCAAAACCATCTAGTTTATGTATCCATAAACAGTTAAACACATTCATTGGGTCAGAGCTATTAATAGTCAATCAGTTCCCAAATGCCTCACCTCTGCATACTACTGTATTGGGCGTCAAGCCCTTAATATGTGAGTTTGGGGGCAGAGGGAATCACTTAAGATGTAAACTATAGAATAAATGAACTGCAACTTGTAAATATTTATTTCTTGTAAGTATTTAAATGTTTCTTATAAATATTTAAAGCAAAGTGAAGCTCCAACCTAATTAATCAGAAGTCACCAAGTAATGCAATGCAGGGACTTCCAGAAGACTTGATCAAACAAGGCAACTCTATCACTTTAAGTCAACTGACATTTTCTTTGCTTTTCTTCCACCTCTGCCTTATAAAAGCCTTCTCCTATGTCCACCGGCAGGAGCCCACAAGCCACTAAGCATTCAGAGTTGTTGATTGATAAACTGTTGTTTGCAGCAATATATTAATTACATTTTTGCACACCCCAGTTTACCTTTCAATATCATGGGAAAAGAAAAATAAAGGGCAAGTAATGTAGATGGAATTCTTAAAGGCACGCTGGCAAAATGCAAGATGCAGCCCTTGTGTAGACATCGATGCAAACAAATCTGCCAAAAGATGCTTTTGAAATAGTGAAAGAAAAATGAATATATACTGAAGAGTAAATGGTTTTAAGGAACCGTTATTACGTCTTACAGTACAGTGTCAGTGGTGTGACTGTGGTTGGAAAGGAGGCTTTTCCACCAGCGATAGATACATACGAGGATGTGTCCCACAAGATTGTATTGATGGATGAAAAAGATGACTTCTAACAATTGCTTTAAATATTTTTAAAAAGTGGAGTTGCGGGAGAAGATAAAATAAAATGGAAGAATGTTGACTATAAGTAGAAGTTCCTGAAAGATCTATTTTAGTATAATATTCATATAGAAGTATATCTATTATATAAGTTTATAATTGCATCGATTTACTTCGATGTATATTTGTGTGTGTTTAAAATATCTCTAATGAAGAATCAAATCTAAATTAGTTCGTTTAATTATTTAGTTATAAACAGGGAAGACGGAAGGGAAGATAGCTGCCTTAGAAACACTTCTTTTTAAGGAAGAAAGAGAAAATTCTCCCTTTGCGAAAATAGAAAAAAAAAAACATTGCTGAACAAGTTTCATTAAAGCAAAAGGATTAAAATTGGAAGTTCTGGAACTGTCAGAGAATTAGCTGCTCGGAGGACCACCAGCACCACTGCAGCTAAATGGACTTCAGCAGCAGCTTTTGTTCAACTAGTCGTGCAAAAAAGGGAAGAGATGTTTTCTGTAGTCTGTTCATATGCTTTTGTGAAAGGCAGATAATTCTCGGTGCCATAGAGCTCCAATCGTTGTCCATGGCTTCTCTTTCCTCCAGTGTCAGTTCTTCCTATCCCAATGTGTTTGGTGCAGTGCTTGAGAACGAAGGGCTGGTGCTTTGATGAAAGAAAACAGGAGCCCTGGATGGAGATGAAAATGTCTTTGCTTTCACTTCCTTCTCAGGTAAAGCTTTCAAGGTTCAAATTATTGTACCTTTGGCACAACTTAATTTCAGATGAAAACACCGAGGGGTGTAAACAGTTCTTTGATTTTGTGACTCCCGCCAGCTTCTGTTTTGTTGTGCTGAAGAAGAAATGAATCTAAATGGATGCAAAACTGACAGATTAAAATGCCCATCAAATGCTCCACTTCTAAGCCAAGACTTGGTAGTTGTGAAGAGCCAGGCTTGTCTTTGGCAAAGCCTAGGACAGGAGGTAAAATGCAAGCACTTGAAAGCCAGCAGGGCTTGCTGTGTGAGCCACCCTTCTTTTCCTGCTGATTTATGCCTTTTTGCTAGTGAATGACCAAACAAAATAATAAGCAAATGCCTTAGCTGACTGTCTGATGTGCTTGGTCAGCTGAATGAAAACACACGCGCGCGCGCGAGCACACACACACACACACGCACCCTTGCATGTATGCACAAACACACACATGCGCACACACACACATGCACAAACCTTTACAATCATAAAAATGGGGCTGGAGTGTAACTTGAAAAAAATCACAGCTAAGTATGGACAAACACACAGACCACTTCCCAGGCCAGTAGATCCAAGGCGGGTGCAGTCAGTCACGGTAGGCACAGAAGTTTGTCTTAAAAGCCCGTATTAACAGTGGCCTTCTTTCTTCCGTCCACCATGATCTGAAGTACTGCACCACCAGTGTCCAGGACTCCATTTCTCCTCTCTGATCTGCAGATGGAAATCCAATTAATAAAAATTAGTTTGATGGAAAAAATGGTTTTAGGCCTGAAAAAAAAATGGAAGTAACATTGTAAACGGCCTGGGCATTCAGCTTACAGAAATCCCACGCCAACCTTGTTAAAATACACATTGGGAGGCAGCATGACCAAGATTATTCCAGTGGAAAAAGACCTCAAATCCAAGTTTTGAAAGTGGACAGTGAATGAAAGGTTTGATTTTCAGTTAATAACTAAAGAACTTATCCTCAAAGATCCCAGGAGGCATTCAAAATGATCTTTTGTAATTTATTTTGCACACATTGGCACATCAGGAATCTCGATGACTAACTTGACCTTTTTCCCTCCATGGAGAGCAGAGATGGTCACTGCCGTGACTTTGGAGTAGCTAAAGAAGTCTCTGTGGATTTGCTATGGCAACGTTTCCTTAAAAACTATCTAGAGTTGCTTCAATCAGAAGCTTTATCAAGAAAACTTTAAAAGAAGACATAAGTAGGAATTAGCAATACTTTGGGGCTCAGAGGTTGTGTGAAGGGCATTCATTTCCTTGTGCTTTCTTTTGGTCTACTTTCTGCTGCTAAAATGCCACCACCCAAGCTTCACCCTATTTGCTTGCAACTTTCTTCATGTAAACGGTGTTTCCTGTTTGTAGCTCTGGTTCTCCTGGAATTCCCTCTGTGGACCTTGAACTCACAGAGTCACAGTGCCTCTGACTCCCAAGCGCTGGGATTAAAGGCTGTGCCACCACTGCCCTTGCTGGCAACTTTTATGGCTGTCCACATTCTATTTCCCTTGGAAAGATGAACATCAAAGCCATAGGAGCAGGAAAGTTGTTGTGACTCAGACGCCACAGACTCATGGGCATTCTCATGAATATTCTTTCCATACACTTCTGGTTCAGCTTCTGCAACAAGATTTTTACTATGCATACTCAAAAACCCTTTCACACTGGTAAGTGGGGAGGCATCCATTTCTGGAAATGCAAGAGGAAATCTCTTTCCGTGAAGGTTTGTAGCTCTTCTAGGCTTGGAAGTGCAGAGGTGCACACGGGTCTAAATGAATGGACTGGGGGTAGTTGTTAAAAGGGATGTGAACAACCCGGTGAGAACAGAGGTGTAAGGAAAGCAAGACAAAGCCAGGCATCTCTTCCTTCACTCCAACAACGGTTTTCTGAGATAGGGTGAGGCCACTGAAGTTGAGCTAAGGGTGAAGCCAGGACTAAAATGTTGGACAACGAGCAGAGGCTGAAGCTAGGAGTGGAGCCATCATCAAAGACTGGAAGCAAAACATTGGCACTGCCTGGCTTTAAAAAAAAAATTCATTTCTGCTTCTCTTTCCACAAGTCACTTCTCTTGGGGTTTCTGCATGGCCAGCTGAATGAAGCACAGGGCTAAGAAAGTGGAAAAGTTAACTCATGAGAGGTTGTGTCACTTGTCCAAGATCACACAAGAAGATACAGGAATAGCAGAATCAACACTCCTCAGAGATGCCCAGGCTTCCTGCTTACAACTTTGGACTCCGGTGATTCATTGCCTCTGTCGTATCTTAGGCATGCACTCTGTGACCCTGGTCATCTGCTCAGTTCTACAAGCAGCGGATTTCACACTTCCACGAGGTCTTTCTATAAGCGTCTCCACACCCTCCTTGGCAATCTAGATGTAGCTGTTTTCAAGGGTGAACATATTCCGTAACCACCTTTGTCTCCAAACACTCATAAAATGACCACTGAACCTGGATGTGGCAGGCTTGCCTTCCCTCAATATGTGGGAAAGATATATGGGAAGGGACAGCATTCAGGGAGGACCAGTTACCCTACAAACCTTCTTAAGAATTCTTGACATCTGATACCTTTTCCACCCAATAGAGTTTGTGGACTCCTTCCCATAACCATGCTTTTTAAAGCTTAAATTAAATGCCCAGGATTACACAGAATCCCAAAGAAACCAATTATAGTGAAGTATAATTTCCAAAATATTGAAATGCCAAATTTTTGATGCAGCCATATATGCGTTTTCTATTAGTAACTGTATAACATGGAATAATGGCAAATTTAATAATCATCATAATTTTAAAAGAGTGAGGGGAGAAGGATGCTTGATAATATCTGAAGCTTCTTCAATGTGATGTAAAAACATCGGTGACTTGTATTACTGATGAATCACAGTCACAGCTACTGTGATCTGTTGCCTACATACATAGTTGGAGAAAATCATCATTTCAGTCTTGAGGTTAGGAAAAATAAAGAATGAATATATATATATATATATATATATATATATATATATATACATTTCAAGTTCACAGACTGAATTTTATCTAAGAACCCTAGAAGAAGCCTAGAAAATATGATACAATAACAATATTGTGCCTGATAAATTATCTTATTTGCTGGTTATTAAGGATAGAACTCTCCATGGAAGAAGGTTTAGCTGAACTTTCAAACCATTCCACCTAAATTTTCCACTCAGGTTTTGATTATTTTCATATGCAGAGGTACAACTAAGCAATCATTGATCCCGTGCCAGGAAACTGGCAAGCTTGACTCCAGCCAAAACTATGTTTGCTTCCATTTCCCTGGTGCGATAAATATCAGAAAGGCTGGAATTGGTGGGACGACCTTGGCCAAGGCAGTTTGAATGGCTTCTGTCTTGGAAGCCTGATTCCCGACTTGTCTGGCAACTCTGGAAGCAAGGGAGTGTATGTACCAGGCTGTTTCCACGTGTTTATATACTTTTTCCTCAAAGGACTTCTTAAAACAGATGCCGGCTCTCCCTGTTTGCGCACTGAGAGCAAATCATTCCTTTGATGGCTTCGCATCTGGGAGAATGGAATCCAGTCAACTCCTGGCGTTGGTTTTTTCCACTAGAATTAAAATGGCACTGGGTCTCCCTAGATGGAAACTTGGGCCCCCTTATCCCTGCTCAATATTCCCAAGAATCTCTGTTAAGTATATTTACTTTATACATCTACTCTAAAAATTTCTATCATCCCAAGCAAGGTCTTGCTTATTTATTCCCGATTCATAAGAAAAAAGTTCAGATTAGCTAGATGCTTGCTGGTCTGCTAGTATGTGGCAAAAGAGAAAGCTCGAAGCATAAGTGCAAGTAGATTCTGGAATTTAATGATTGTACTGAGTCGTTATAAAGAAATCAAAGAATTCAGACCATGTAACCAATGCTCTGGTTACTACAGTTATGTATACAAGAGCAAATCACTTCACCAAAATACACACCATACCCAGGGATCAAGCATTGCTATTGTTTGAAAGTACTGTTCCATTTTCTTTTAGCTGTGAACGTTCTTGCCAGGCGTGGCTATTTCTCAGCCAGCTCTCACGCTGGTGGGTGTCTTGAGGCCATGACTTACTTGCTGTTTATGTTCCATAATCTGTTGCTCTGTCCGACCTTGGCCAGTTCCAAGAGGCTGGCTAGCGAAGACTTGAGTAGCTAAGTCTCCAGAGAAAAGATGTAACTCTTGCCATTCTTTTCCATGCGTGTGGTGTAAATCCTCCCACCATGGCTGCATGCTACTAAATGACTTCACTGTGTGTGCAGATGTGGGAGGATGAGCACAGGGGCTCTCACAAGGCCGGTCCACGAGCAAACCATCTGCCCACCAGCAGCGGGGATTAGAATTCTTTATCTGCTTTGGTATTCATTCATTAGCTTTGTTTTGCTTTAGTTCTTTGCTCAAACTCAATTTAGATAGTAAAATCAAGAGACAGTAAGAGAGAGAGACATCATCCATACAGAAATGTCGAGATAAAACCACTCCAGAGCTTTTTCTCGGAGCTAGTCTCTAGAGCTACATGTTTAATAGTAACCTTCTCCAGCCTCATCATAGACAAACTATACTCTGTCTTCCTGTTGTTCAGCAGAGCTGATGTCCCCTACCAAATGCCCCCCCGAAGCTAACTACAGCAGCTGTTGGGGGTTTGCATCTTACACCTGTGACTATCCACACCTCATGCCAGTTTTCCAAAGGCCATGTGTATTCTCGTTGATTTAGGAAGCCATTAAAATAATACGCCTTCTCATGAAGTGGGCTCATTGGCTCCTTTGTAGTATTTTAGAATCACAGTTTCAGTACGCAGAGACATTTCACCTTGAAGATGATTTGATCATCCTTGAATCTTACCAAAATCACGGTGTGAAAATGATTAAATTCCATCAATCTATCAAGCTAACAGAAGCAAAATGGAGATGATTTGGCATCCATTTTTAATTCTACAATATTTTTTTTTTGAGACAGGGTATCTCTGTGGCTCTGGAGATTGTCCTGGAACTAGCTCTTGTAGACCAGACTGGCCTTGAACTCACAGAGATCTGTCTGCCTCTGCCTTCTGAGTGCTGGGATCAAAGACATGCGCCACCACCGCCTGGCTCAGTTTTACAATTTATCACCCTTAAATGAAACTCCATGCTATTGGTAGTCATTTCCTATTTTCTTCTGTCTGTGAGCCCAAGAAACTATTAATCCATGGTCTTTATAGATTTCTCTCACCTGTGCATTTTAAACAAGCAGCTTTGTATCCTATGCAACCTTTCGCATTGGCTTCTATAGCTTGGGGGTACGGTCTGCAGAGTTCATCCATACCATGCTCCAGTGGATACCTTGTTCACTCTTTCCACATCCTCTCTATTCTATGTGCTGGTTTTCACTTCTTTAATGGTATTTTTTGTAGCATGAAAGTTTTCATTGTAATGAAATCCTATTTTAAAAAATTCTTCTATTGCTCGTGTTTTTTGTAAGATTTTAATATCTAATCTAATGTCATGATGACGTATGCTTATATTTCCTTCTAAGCTCTTTATAAATTTGTAGCATGTTTGATTTGTGTTTTTAAATGTAAAGTGAAGTCTACTGTGACTCTGTTCTTCTGTGTGTGGACGCGTAGTTCTCTCCGCATCATTTGTTAGTGTCTTAGCACTTGTGTTGAAGATCAGTTCACCAGGGAGACAAATCTAGACTTGAGTAAGTGGAAGACTCGGGTCACTCGACAAAAAGTGCACTTCCCTGGTCAATTCCCTAGGTATCATTGATGGTAATAGCTGACCATACTCCATAAAGCCAAGACCTGTGACCCTGTGCCAGTCTGAAGTGGACCTCTACTGGGGTGACCAAGACATCAGACTGGACCTCACTTTTATGGACTTGATTAGGGATGAATGTTTCGTACATTCTGAGAAAATGTAAAGCCTGTGAGAGATATTTAAGACTCCATGAAACAAAATTAACATTTGAAATATTCTTCATAGATCAGGAAAACCAAATTGAATAAATAATATGTATGGCATATCAATTTGGTTTTCCTGATCTACGAAGAATATTTCAAATGCCTTAATGCAGTGGGGGAGAGGCTTGGTCCTGCCCCAACTTAATGTGTCAGACTTTGTTGACTTCCCATGGGAGCCCTTATCCACTGGGAGGAGTGAATGCAGGTGGGTTGGTGGGGGGACAGGGAGGGAATGGAAGGAGGACTGGGAGGGAGAACCGTGGTTGGAATGTAAAATGAAATTAAAAAATAAATAAATTTTAAAAAGAAAGAAGATTAAGGCAAACTGGAATAAATAGCAATACATTGTTTCAAAAACTGGTTATCAAATATTAGGTATTGGAGGCTTGTCTGGCAGTTTTAATAAACAGAATTGTAGTTCTGAAGTTTGGTACGTGAGAGTGCTATGGTTCTCTGCCTTAGTTTGTCCATATGCCCGAGGAGACCCTGAAATCTTGATAACACCATGTGACAACTTTCTAAGGGGCTTATGAAATGTTTTTAGCTTTTACCTATAGGCAAGGTACCCCAAGGCCTAGGTGTTCTTAATAAAATCCATCATATGTATATATAATACATGCATGTTTATATACTATTCATTCATGTGGACAGAGATAATTGATCAGGAGCAGAAGATAGATGATAGATGAGAGATAGATAGATAGATAGATAGATAGATAGATAGATAGATAGATAGATGAATCATTCAATTTCTAGAGATAATTTCATCAAATTTATAATTGTTTGATAACTGTCAAAGTTTGGAGAGAAGAGTATTATTTCCATATGATTGTTTATTCACTCTGAATAAATGTTTTTCTATATAGATCATGGAGAATGCTTTTAACTCATATAATGTTGAAAAAAGATCAAAATGAAAGGCCATGATTAAAAGTTATTTAAAATCTTGGAATTTTTTTCCTTCTAGAGAAAATGACAAGTCACCAGGGTATTGTCTTTACCTCTGAGAAAACCTCCATCAGTCTAGGGTAGCAATCCAGAATTGTTTAGGACTTCTGGAGTGAGGGCGTGGCTATTGCCCTGTCACTGCTGGCCTTTCCATTGGTCTCCATGATCTGAAACAACTTAAATTTCTGAAAGTCCACAGTTTTCAGCACAGGTTCAGATTCTGTGTGGTTGGCTCTGAAATTGCTCCTTACAGATGTGAGGGCTAGCGCCCTAGCCAGTTCCTGACTGGCTCCTTCGTCTGCTAAAATCTACTTCTGAGTGGAAATGCGTCTGAGTAACACTTAGGGACCACATAAGGGAAAGATTGGGAACATGATAGATGAGGAATGTCTGAAAAATCAAATAAGATCTGGCCTGGGGAAGAAAACAAAACTAAAGAAAATATAATAAGGATATTCAAATATTAGAAAAGCTATCATGTGTTATAAAGAAATACACATTTTTTACTTTAGGGTTAGAACTATCTATATTAGAAACAATAGACATATTTTTACACAACTTTGTGGGGAACATTCCAGCAATCTGAAGTGTACAGTCAAAAACAGTCTATCTAATCAGGAATGAACATGGTCTCTTATCTCTTTAAAGAAAAAGCAAAAGCTCACCAACTGCATATTCCGTGAAAACATTTGTGAGATGTTAGGGAAAAGGCTCCTTCAAACCCAAAGATCCAAAACTCTCTTTCACCCAACAATTGAAAGACTCAATGATTCCGTTATAGTCTGCTCTGAGGTATACAGCTGGACATAACATTTCTTACCCAGCCACCACCTGTATCAAGTCTGGCATCTCTCCACAATGGCATGGATGCTTAGTTTCCCCCAACTGGGTTTGTAACGTCACCTTCACACTAGGTCTTTGGCTTTGCATTCCATTCACTGGGAAAGCCCATTTTAATTTATTAAAACTTGGAAAGCCTGGGTTTGGGTCTGCAGTAGCAAAACTTGTTCTTTTACCCTCTCTTTTACAAGGTGCTTTGCTGTGTCTATCTTTTTTCTTCTTCAGAACTAGTGGCTTATTCATGCAGCTTGATAGACCATCTCTTCTACAACTTCCGTGGTCCAGCGAATCCTATCCATTTCAGGACACATATTCCCCAAACCTCATCTGTTGGTGGAGCTAGATGATGGGTGAGCAGAATATAAACATACTTCTGAGATATGTCCCCAATGGGACTGAAATGCCACAACATGATGCTTTTAAAAAGTTAATAAATTTTCATTTATTAATAACTTGATATCTGCAAGTGACTGGTCTGTTATTTATAATCTGTAGTTATTCTCTTATATTCTACTAACAGAAATAAATATATTTTTAGAAAATGTGTGTTGGTTGTCATCTATGCACACGTGTGTGGAGATGCACATGCCTGTGTATGCGTGTGTGGATGCCAGAGGAGGATTCCAGGTTTCTCTAGCACTCTCTGCCTTTGTCTCTGGAGATAGGTCGCTCACTGAACCTAGAGATAGCCATGTTTTGCAAGGTGAACCTGAGATCTGTCTAGTTAACATGGATCCTGGAATCGGGAGGTCCCCATGTTTAGAGCAGCACTCTTGCCCACTGAACTGTCTCCTCAGACCTGAGCTAGGTAAGTTGGAATTCAATCTCTATGGTTTGCACCTTTTTAATAGTCTCAGTTTGAAAGGTAATAAACGTGCTTTATGTTTTCAACTGAAATAAAATCATGTGCGTATGCGCTTACAGATATATGTAGATATTCATACTCATGCAAGTCATAATTTAATAAACAAAAGTTGCTGTGCAACAATGCAAAGATTGCTCATCAATGTCTCTTAATTTCCCCAGAACTATCCCAATACAAACTAGATGAATTTAGAGTCTACTATGGGCAAAATTTCACACCACAAATTCTTCATTTCCACGAGAGGCACAGAAAGGCCAAACCCTGCCGCATGTGGGGAGCAGCGTTCCCAGACAGCTGCCCCCAAGCAAGGCTGTGGGCATGTGTGCAAAGTGGTCGTTAGGAAGCTTCACGCTTCACTTTGCTGACTAGGTCACCCTGGGATGAATTTCTATTTTAAATAATGCCAAGCTAGTCCGTGTAATTTACAAAGCTTCCACTCAAAAGGTCACAATTAGATAGAGAGAAAAAAAAATGCTAAGATCAGAAAAAGTCTAGTTGAGATGGAGGCAGAGATATAAATTCTTTGCTTTTCAATCTTGAAAGTAGGGCTAAATTTCTCTGAATTTCCAATGTGGTGTTAACATGGTTGGATCCCAGGATACCCAGACAGGTTGCAAAACATTGCTGATTATCTTCACGGGGTTGCTTCCAGAAGAGACCATCAGTAAACCAGGGAAGTGAGGAAGGAAGATCCTCTTTAACCCAGACAGAGCAAAGGGGCAGAGAAAAGCTCAGTCTGTTCTGCCTTGCGAACACCATCTTCTACCCTTGGGCTCCAGACCCGGGAAACCACACCAGCAGTTCCTTTGGATTCCAGGGCCTTTGATTGTTGTGTCTGAACTGAAAGTTACCCTACCAGCTTCCGAGGTATTCAGGCCTTCAGACTTGAGCTCACCCATGCCATCAGCTTCCTTTGATGACCACTTTTCAGAGAGCACACTGTGGGACTGCTCCATCTCCTCAGTGTGTGAGCTAGTAATAAACCCCTTCTTGTTTATAGTGGCTGTGTCTGCTTGATTGGGGTTTCTGTCCTGCCCAGTTCCCACAGCCATTTAGCCCCAAAGAAAACGACACAGATGACTCCATAAGAGTATAAACTGATTGGCCCATTAGCTCAGGCTTCTTATTAGCTCTTGTAGCTTATATTAACCCATGATTCTAGTATGTTAGCCACATGCCTCAGTACCTTTTTTAGCAGGGCAGGTCACATCCTGCTTTTTCGGTGATCTGCGCAGAACTGGGAGGAATGGGCTTCCTCTTTCCCAGAATTCTCCTGTTCTCATCGCCCCACCTTTACTTCCTATCTGGTTGTCCCACCTATACTTCCTGCCTGGCCAATCAGTGTTTATTTAAAACATGATTAACAGAATACAGACAATTCTCCTGCACTGTGTGTCTACATCTCTCTATTGACCTCCTCATCTACTCGTCTCTATTCTTAGTTCTATTTCTCTGGGGAACCCTAATATAGTAATCTATCTTGTAAATTTTTATCTTTTGTATGTGGGTATTTTGCCAGAATGTATGTCTGTGCACCACATGCATGCCTGGTGCCCACAGAGACCTGAAAAGACATCAGATCCCCTGGAATTGGAGTTACAGAAGCTGTGAGCTGCCATATGAGTGCTGGGAGTTGAAGCCTTGCCTGGCTCCTAACAATTGAGAAATCTCTCCAGCTCCTGTATTTGTTAATAAATCCAGGTAATATACTAAACATAGGAATCATGCCTCATGGGTTGTGGTGGTGCACACCTATAATCCCAGCGCTTGGGAGGCAGAGGCGGTAGATTTCTGAGTTTGAGGCCAGCCTGGTCTTTAGAGTGAGTTCCAGGACAGCCAGAGCTACAGAGGGAAACCCTGTCTAGAAAGGAAGGAAGGAAGGAAAGAAGGAAGGAAGGAAGGAAGGAAGGAAGGAAGGAAGGAAGGAAGGAAGGAAGGAGGGAGGGAGGGAAGGAAGGAGGGAGGAAGAAAGGGAAAGAAGCAAACAAACAATGTTTCATTCTTCCTTGCTTGGTGTCTGGACTATAGCTACCTGCCCATTCTTTGGGCTCCTTTAAAACAGGAAGGGTTTTCCACCTTAGGACCTGTGCACACAAAGGACTTTTACTTTATCCTCAACCAAGCCAGGAAGGCGCTTCCTATCGTGTATCTCATGGCCAGTTCTTTGCCTCCTCTCTCAGTTTAGACACCACCTCTTGAAAGGAATCCTCCTGGCCTCCTTTGCTCATTTTTGCCTGATATCATTTGTCAGTTTACAATGGCTTCATTTGTTTAATCACGTGCACGTATCTATCCCATGACACAGCGTCACTGAAGAGTCCATGGGCCTTGCTAGAGAAGGCGCTCCCGGCTACCCTTCAGTGTGGCTGGATGAAGTCCTGTGGCGCTGTTGGATTTTTCTGGGCTGTTGTACAGCTCAGATAATTTCCGACACGTCATAAACGCTCGATAAAGCAATCTATTCCAAGCTTATTTTTTAAGAAGAGAACCGGTACAAGGGACATCTCGCATAAAATGACAAAATGGCTGTACACTGGTAGAAAAGCTACAACTTGTATGGAGACAAAATTATTCCTGGCCCACTGACAAACCAACTTTTAGAGGAAAGTCTCAGAGACATGTGGTCTATGGTTAAAAATATTTCCAGATTCAGAAGTAACTGCAGGCCATTTTCAGAGTTTTTATTTCCTAGAGACAAGTCAGGCCAAGGAGATAACTGAACATACCCTCAGAATCCACTCAAATTATAACCTCAAATCGCGTGGGTCATCCCTACACCCTTTGAGCTAGGTGGGCTTTCCTTCCCACCTAGCTTTCTTGAAACAAAAGCAAGCTTTTTGTCTGGTCTCCATTTTAAGTGAAAGCAACCATAAGTTAGCACCGTCAGAAAAGAATAGTTAAGGCATTGAGGGATCTCTCTACTGTATTTTTCCAGTTGATGAGTCAAATCCAGGTCTCTGTAGATGCATCCAAGCCGATGACAGAAAGGAAGGTTCGGCAGACGCCTTCTTAAAATTGTAGCAAGTCCAATAAAAACCAATGATCTAAGGACAGCCACCTGCCAATCCTGTGTCTCTGAGTCATCTAATGTGGGGACATGCTTGAGCTCTACCAGGGTTTTCAAAACCTCAGGCCGCTTTATTATTTCCATTTCTATTTTCTCACTGGGCTGTCCTGAAGCTTCTCGTGATTAATACGAGGAATAAAGTACTAAATAAGCGATTTCCTGGGTGAGCGCAGTAATGATCATAATGATGACCACGGGGAGCGAGCGCTCCCATTTCCTTCTGTCAACTGTGCCCCGCAAAGACTCACAGAGAGCACCCTGCGAAACAGCTAATCACACACACACACACACACACACACACACACACACACACTCATCTCAACTTGTGTTCTGAACTCTCACAGTTTCCTTTTTTCCCTGGTACTCAGCTCACATTCAGCCTCCAGGCTCAACCACCTTAACATTGTTCAAAATCTTTAGTCTCATCCCCTGGATGGGATGTTTCTGATATTGTAGATTTTTTTTTGATACTGTAGAATTTTTAACAGTATCATTCTTATAAGGCTGCTTCTGGGAGTGTGCAGCAGAGCTTCTGAGAGAATGTTAGCAAAGACATGGCGGTGCTGCTGCTCCTACAGGACATGGCAGTGCTATTTGTACCGGACATGGCAGTACAGCTCCTACAGGGCTCTTCTTTGTACTATGCTGTTTCAGCAGGGTTGTCCCCTGTACTATGTCACAGGCTGTAGCTAGTCACGTACAGAATACAGGGGACCACTCAGATGTTACCACAATTAATAATAGATGAGAAATGGTGGTGCTGGGACTGGGGCAATGGTTCTATTTTTCTTTTTTAAAAGATTTTAAAAATTTTTATATGTATATATGCATATATGTGTCTGTCTGTGCACATGGTTGCAGGTGCCCACAGAGGCAAGAAGAAAGTGTTGGATACCTTGGATCTAGAGGTACAGGTAACTGTGAACTGTCTGACATGGGTGTTGAAAACTAATCTAGGATCCTCTGTAATCATCAACCATTTCCCTAGCCCACAATCACCCCCCCCTTTCTCTCTCTCTCTCTCTCTATCTCCTTCCCTTCCTTCCTCCCTCCCTCCCTCATTATAAAACAATCCTTCTCTACACTATGAATATGTTTACTCTCATTGGTTAATAAAAAGCTGACAGGCTGGCAACTGAGCAAGAAGTTAAGTGAGAAAGTCAAGCTGAGAATGCTGGGAAGGAGGGCGGAGTCTGGAGAGACACCAGTCCGACCCCACCCCCAGGAAACAAAACATGCTAGAGGACAGGTAAAGCAATGAGTCACATGGCAATACATAGATCAATAGAAGTGGGTTAATTTAAATGTAACAAGCCTGAGCTATCGGCTGAGCATTTATAATTAATATAAGCCTGTGTGTGTGGTAATCTGGGAAACAGTTGCCAGGTATTTGAGAACAGGCCACCAGGCCATGGAAACATCCATTTACACAGACATTATCTCTCTCCTCCTCCTTTTGAGACAGGGTCTCACTGTTTCCCCCTAGCTGGCCTAGAACTCACTTTGTAGATCAGACTGACACTGAACTCACAGAGGTCCTCCTGACTATGCTTTCCAAGTACTGAGTTTAAAGATATATGCCATCACACACAGCTGTAGTTACTTTCTTCTGAAACTATATGTCTTGAGAGACAGGATGTGAGAGAAAGGCAAGTAGTCAAGGATGATGCCCAAGTTTCATCTGAGTAACTTGAAAAGAAGATTCCTCTTGACTGAGACTAAGAAAGAAAAGCTTTGTGTATGTTGATTTACTTACTAGATATTCAACTAAGGAATCTGGTGAGAGGCCAGAGTGTCAGCCTCTGGTTTATGCAAGGACCTGGTAGAGTATGTACACCTGAGGGTGGTCAAGATGTGCCAAGACATTTAAAGAATCAGAACTAGAAAAAGGAAAACATTGACTGAAAGCAAAGCTCTGTCTTACTTTGAGTAACAAGGAGTTAAATGATTAGATTTATTGGCAAGAATAGAGAGAGAACACATGATAAAGAATGGAGAACAGTGAGACAAGGAGGTGACCCAATGAGAGGGGTAAAGAACACATTGATGAGATGGGTAGGCTGTAACGAATGAACTCACCCTTGGAGCCTGAAGTCACCAGTCACTCTGTTCTCTCCCCCTAGATTTGTACATTTGCTTCCCAAGTCCAAACATCAAATAAACTAAAATTGCATTTAAACTACTAATAAAAATGTTCAAACCATGTTATTTTAACTTCTAGTAATTTAAGAGTTTGAGTAAAAATGATTAAGTTTATGAACTGAGTTAGCAGATTTTTCAAGATATACTATGTAAGATAAAACACTTGTGAAATTAGTAGAATAAAACTCCTGCAGTGTGTGCACTTATGTGTGCACTACGTGGGTGTTCATGTGTAAACAGATTGCACATATAATTAGCTGGGTCCTGAAAGACATTGTGTTTCTTATCTTTTTTTATTTCTTCTGTATTATTCCTTGTTTCTATGACTCTCGTACCTGACAATCGGTTTTGACAAATTAACCTGATGATTTTGAAGTTGCTTGCAAACAGTTTGATATACCAGGAAGAAATTCTACAGATAAGGCCTTGAGGATTAGAGTGTATGGTCGCATGGTCACAGGAAAAGTGGTGGAGAGTAAAGGTGTGACATTCTGATGCATTGCAGCAGAAGTTGATATGAGCTTGTGCCAAACACAAATGTAGAAAAGTTGTTATGAGAAAAGCAAACCCAGACACTCTGCATTGAAAAAAAACCAAAACCAAAAACTTCCCACTGGCAAAGGGCCCACCCCATGAGCATGAAGACATGAGTTCAGATACCCAGTGTCCATGTAAAAATCTGGATATATTTGTATATATACTACATATATACTACAAATATAATATATATATTTGTAGTCCTAGTGCTGGGGAAGCAGAGAGAAGAAGTCTCAGAGGTCTCCAGCCATATAACTTAGCAGGTTGGTAGGCACCAGATTCAGTGAGAGACCCTATCTCAAAAGCCACGGTTGAGAGCAATAGAAGATGACACTGGATATCAACCTTTGGCCAACACACTCACACACACACCTGAACATACACACACATACACACACTTCACATAACATATAGGCACACATACATATCAGTCCCTACCTTCCATGCAGTTTTTCCTTAAATAGTCATTTTTGTGATGCTTTGATAAAACACCATGACCAAAACTACATATAGAAGGAAGAGTTTATTCAGGCTTACAGCTCCAGAGCAATAAGAGTCCATCACAGCAGGGAGCCACGGCAGTGGGAGTAAGAAGCAAAGAGCCTATATCTCAATCACAAGCCGGCAGTAGAGGGAGGGAACTGGAAGTAAGGCTGTATAAATGTCAAAGCCCACCTCTGTCAACAGACTTTCTTCAGCAAGGCTATACCTCCTAAACTTCCTCAAACCACGCCATCAGCTGGGAACCAAGTCGAGGTTCACATGCCTAAGTCTATGGGGAGACGCTACTCACTCAAATCACCACAAATAGCAATTCTCTTTTATATCGTACTTGAATAAAACAGGGTCTCACTAGATCAGTCTTGCCTTGAACTCACAGAGATCTTCCTGCTTCTACCTCCCAAATGCTAGGATTCAAGGTGTGTACCACCATACCTGACCTGAATATAAAACTTAGAAGTACCTAGCTTTCTATTTACAGAGAACAATATTTGCCTTGTTTTCAATTGTTATTTATAGAATATTTCCACATATGTAGGATGGCACCATTTAATATGAAGTGTTATGTCTAACATTGTAGGAAGATGGCCCACTTGTTCATCCCAACCACCGAGTTAGCTTAGCCCCGAAATAACCACACAGAAATTGTATTAATTAAATCACTGCTTGGCCCATTAGCTCTAGCCTCTTACTGGCTAACTCTCACATCTTGATTTAACCCATTTCTATTAATTTGTATATCGCCATGTGGCAGTGGCTTACCGGCAAAGATTCAGCATGTCTGACTCTAGCGGCATGTCTGACTCTAGTGGCATCTCCACAGTGTCTCTCTGACTCCACTCTTCTTTCTCCTACACCAAACATGGACACAACAAAGTGATTTGAATTCACTTTTGGAATATAAAGAGTGACAGAAGATTAATTAATCACTCATCTTGAATTTTAATTAAGCTAGTTAAGTAGAAAAGATAATTGAAATTATCGTCACACCACAAGTAGGGACATTTCAATATAATAATTGTATTAAAAATTACATATCATCTAGTATCCAGATGTAAAGCAGCAATACTCATGTGTGTACACAAAACTCTTTGGATGGTATTTAATAAATAATGACTATTTTCAAAAAAATCAATCTTAAAAACAGTTATAAGAAACAGTGCATTTATTTAAAATGCAATTCTAGTTTCCACCTTCTTTAAAAATATTTTGGGGGTTGGACTTCCCATAGGATGGGGAACCCTTACTGCTCTTTGGCCTGGAGAATTAGGGGGACGAGGAATGGGGGAGGGGAGAGGAGAGAAGTGGGAGGAGGGAAGGAGGTGGAAATTTTTAATAAAAAAATAAAAAAATATTTAGGGGGTACTGAGAGTAATTATTTTCTGGGGGTGGAGAGAAAGTCTACTATTAAAAGCTTGCCTTACATTTATGACCAGGTCTAATAGCACACACATGTGTGGGGTAGGCAGGTGTGTGCTATGTATGACCAGGTCTAGCTGCACACACATGTGTGAGGTAGGCAGGTGTGTGCTATGTACAACCAGGTCTAACTGCACATGCTTGTGTGGGATAGGCAGGCATGTGCTATGTATGATCAGGTCTAGCTGCATACACATGTGTGAGGTAGGCAGGCATGTGCTATGTATGATCAGGTCTAGCTGCATACACATGTGTGAAGTAAGCAGGCATGTGCTATGTGCAACCAGGCCTAGCCGCACACACATGTGTGAGGTAGACAGGCGAGAACTATGTGACCACTGAGAAATGGTGCTTCGTGTTTCTTACTCATATATCAAGGAGCCAAAAATTACTTTGTTCTAAGTGATTTTTTTTCCTGTCCATAAAGCATGAAAACTGTGAGCTTGTGTTTTGTTTTTTAAATAGAATTTAGATTGTCATATGAAACGTCTTAGCTTTAAGGTTTGGTTCTATTTTTCAGATGTTTTGCAGTGCATATAAGTCATATAGATATAGTGGCCTTCACCTATAGGAAGCTCATTTGCATACCCCACTCTGCACAAACTCAAAGTCAGCACAGAATGGTCTGAACCAGACTTGATGTTTTATAATTATTTTCACTTGCTACAGATTCTTAGTTCAGAAACCTGTAGGAGGAGGCCGCTTGTTCATTCCAGCCGCCCAGAATAACCATACAGAAACTGTATTAATTAAAACACTGCCTGGCCCATTGGCTCTAGCTTCTTATTGGCTAACTCATATTAATTTAACCCATTTCTATCAATCTGTATATAGCCATGTGGCAGTGGCTTACTGGCAAAGATTCAGCATGTCTAACTCTGGCTGGGGCGTCATAGCATCCATCTAACTTTGCCTTCTTCCTCCCAACATTCCGTTTAGTTTTCCCCACCCACCTAAGTTCTGCCCTATCAACAGGCCCAAAGCAGTTTCTTTATTCATTAATGGTAATCACAGCATACAGAGGAAAATTCCACATTAGAAACCTACTTTATCAGTGGAGTTATAAAAAGGCAATTGGAGGCCATCAAGATGGCTCAGTAGATAAAAGTGCTTATCACACAAAAGATAATAATTTTAGAGCAATAATTAGAAATTAAATACTCTAGATGCAAAAGCTTGGAAAAGAACAAAGGGATGCTGTCTGGCTATTGGAATTTTTTTTAATTTAGTGTGTGTGTGTGTGTTCCTCCATCTGTCTGTATGTCCGTTGTGAATGTGTCATGGTGTGCAGAGGTCAGAGGACAACTCTAACTTCTTTTCTGCCCCTTGTGGACTCCAGGTATTGGACTCAGGTTGTCAAGCCTGCATGCAAAGGTCCCTACCCACCGAGTCATCTCTCCATCCATACAATCATTCTCCCATGTGCTTGATATTCTGGTTCACACTCAGTGTAACCACAAGTAGAAAGTCTTCCAGCTGCAGACAAGATCAGTCAACAGCACACATATAACACTTGATGAGATGTGTTACAGACTTCAGAACGGGCATAGCACCAACATGCTGTTAGCTTTGAGACAATTAGATGACAGCTTCAGCCTAGCAGACCAAATAAGAATTCCTTCTTTGGGATACAGAACTGAGGCGAGGCCAGCCTAGGCAACACTTGTGTTTTGTTTAGTAGGACATAAGACTTCACAACATCAGAGGGTGAGAGCTAGGTTCATGCAGTCAACTCTTCCCCTAACCCAAGTGGAGTCTCCCATAAGGCAGACTGCCTCAACTCTTCACATGGGGCACAATGAACTACGGGTATGATAGAGTGAAAGGAACGCTGGGGAGAAGTTCCTCAGTGCAGAGAAAGGACACACCTAATTCCACACGTATGTCTACGAGAAGCGGAGAAGATAAACAACACTGAAGAGGGAGAGTGTCCCAGGCTGCGTGTCCATGAGAAGAATCTGTTGTGGATGCTTCAGCTGGGTAAAGACTCCCTCTCCACATTAAGAAACGTCACCATCCTCTTCCAGAGTAGAGGCAGATCAGTAGATAGTGGTTTGTGCCTTTCTTATTACAGGAACAAGCAGTTGGTGGCAAGCCGAACACAGTTCCGAGTGGCTTGTTTCAGTTCTGCCACCATTCACCAGCCTTGGTAGGGCATGCAAAACTGAGCAAGTGCTAATCCTCGTTGTGTTAGATTTCTAACCATAACACAGCGCCATAAGCCGGATGGCTTAGAACAACATCATCATTCTAGAGGCAGCAGTCCAGCATCAACATGTTGGCAAGGCCATGCTCTCCCTGCAGGTGCTTGCTAGGGAATATTTACCCCACACTCAAAACTTCTGCCGGTTCCTTGATATACGACTTTAATCTTCACACAGTCTTCTCTGTGTGTACGTGTTTACATCCAACCCTGCTCACTCCCTTTTAAGGTATACCATCTCTACCCTATTCCATTATGACCTCATCTTAACCCAACTAGTCAAACTTGCCAATGGCCCTTCTTCCAAATAAGGCCGTTTCTTAAGGTACTGAAACTAAGGATTTTAACATATGCGCTTTTCAGGGACACATTTCAACCCAGAACACGTTCGCTCCCGTGATTTTTAATCCAGTTAGGGGAAGAAGCATATATGCCCCCGGAGCCCATTAAAATTTTACTACTTACTAGAATGAAATCATACTGGGTTTTCTTCCCACAGCATGAATTTTTCTGTTGATGTCTGCCTATCAAGGGTTAATTTCATTTTTTGTCAGCATGGCAGGAAATAATGCTAGTTTACAGATACATCAGCATTGGGTAGAGATTTCCACTCCGGGAAAAAGCTGAATAACTGGCTGGAGAGACGGCTCAGCAGTGAAGAGCACTTGCTGCCCTTGCGGTTTCCCACACTGCGGTTCATAACTATCCATAACTCCAGTTCCAGGGGATCTATCACCCTCTCCTGACCTCCATGGGCACCAAGCATGCACATGATACATACACATACACGCCAGAAAAACACTCATGCATAGAAAAAAAATGAATAAACCTAAAAAAAAATCCAAACCTGAATAACAATACACCATCATTGTAAGAAAATCGTGTATGAGTTTCAGTATAGCAAAAGTCAAATGGGCTCAATAATGAAGTCCTTTCAAGTAAGGAAGAAGGAAATAAAAATGATACCGATGAACTCATTGTATCTCAGTATATCACATTAAGGGGGCAAAGCATGTAGCCTCTTTGTATAACCTGTGCCCTCATGATGCATGTCCATGTTCGTGTAGGGAATCTAATCAGCTTGAACATCCATTGGAATGCAAGTGTGACGTGAAATGAATAGGGTAGGTGTTGAAAAGAGTTATCAAGAGCATTAGTTTAAATATAGATCACGAAGATGGAGTCCTAGAAATTAGAGAGGTCGAGAAGGATGGTTTTGTGCCTTTTCTCTTTGACTGGTCAGTTTAATAATGGTTAAAACGCAGATATAGGCATCAAAAAAGTTGTGTTTAATATGGAAAACGGAAAATCCCAAGTGCCGTGAGGAATCTTACCATATTGGAGATGTTGAAGGTAGATGTGAATTCTGCATTTGCCACTTGGGAAGTTGGGCTACTCCATGGCTTGTGGTTACTATGGATGTCTTTCTCTAAGATGGAATTGAGGTTATACATTTTCAGACATCACAAACTTGTGTCCTTTGGCAGATATATATTGTCAGACAACGAATTAAACAGTTGATAGGAGACAATTTAAGGAAGAAGCATTTGGGGGGGGAGGTGTCATCGTTTGGAAGGGAACAGTCCATCACAGCAGCAGGAGCAGCTGGATGCAGGGAGGTAGAAACGTGAGTCTGGTACTCCTGACACCATGATGGGTCAAGAACCAGAGGCCTTGGACTAGAACCAGACTCTAACCCCAGTGACCCACTTCCTGCTGCCAGGCCCCTGCTCCTTAAACTTCCACAGTCTCCACAATCAGTACCACCATCTGGGGCCCAAATGCAGAAACCCAGGCTCCTGTGTGTGACATTTCACATTCAAACCACAGCACTTCCTCGTCCCTCAGGTTGAGATAGCAAAGTGTGATAAACAGAATCTGGTGGGAAAGATACTGATTCAGAATTCCGGTCCCAAACGAAAACACCCAAACTGTTCACATACCCTTTCTTTCCCCATCTGTTAATTCCTCTTGAAGGTGTTACTTTAAGACAGATGGCAATCTGAAGGGGAAAGCCTTACGCTGTGGGCTCCCACTGCCGTTAAAGTGAAGCAGAAACTCTGGAATGCAACCTACAAAGTCTTTCAGAATGTAGCCCCGGTCCACTTGTCTAGTTGAAAGGAGATGTGTGTGTGTGTGTGTGTGTGTGTGTGTGTGTGTATGGTTCCAGTTCCTCAACCATTCAAGACGCTCTCCATTCAGTCTCTGTATTTCCTCATCTCTGTCTGGTTAGTCCTGACTCATATCCTCCCGGTCTCAGTCTAGCTACAGATTGTTCCAGGAGCAGTCCCTGTCCCCCATGATCGTACGATACACCCTTCTTGAGTCTGGCATTCTCTCATTTGGGGTATTCACTAAGCTATACAGCAGTTACTTCATGATGGGCTGTATGTAGCATGTATTCTTCTCTAACCTTCCTAAGGATGGGCATAAATTCTGTCTTGTTCAATATCGTATTCTCACCCTTGTCTGGGCAGCATTGGTACTACATAGTGTTTGTTACAAACAAATGAGTGGGGGGAAGCACATTGACCTGTGATGTCTCCGAGAGGTGCATAGCCACTAACAGTCAGGTTAACATTTTAATAGTCTGTTCAAAGGCAAGAACAACCAGTCAAGGCTAATGGATGTTAGACAGTGCACCCTTCAGAGAAACTGATGAAAAAGGTTACAGAGGAATCTTCAGAGGAATGGAAAAATTGTTATTTAATTTTTTTTTAGTCTGAGTATTAGTTTGGCGAGGGTGTGTGTATGTAAAACTATACTGAGCTCCGTTCTTCCAATTTGTACCCTGATGTAAAAAAGAAAAACTACTTTTATCTCATTCTAATACCAAGGTTATATACATTTTACCATTTGCTATCTCAGAAAAGTCTGGGTTTTGTTTTTACAGTTCAGTTTAAGCTTGCTACCATTTAGTAAGATGGCTCACCATGACTTAGCACTGAAACTGAAACAGGAAAACGTTTAGGCTGTTTAGTGCCTGGAGAGCTGAGGAATCTGCAGTAACTTTATCTAAAGGTATATAACTTCATTGACTGTACTGGTAAGTTCAAGTGACGTTCCCCAGTGTGTTTCCCTGACAGACAGACAGAGTGGGCCATCCATGACCTTGCCTTTTAGTTCCAAAACTCAGAACAATTTCAAACCAGTTAGGAGGCTGGGGTTGGTTTTATCTGAGCACCAGATTTCTGTTTAGTTGTTCCAGGAGCGTGGAGCACCCTCTACTAAGGGTCTAACCTTAATATTTATATTTTCATCAACTGCCTTCAAATGAGGCTGAGCAAACTCAAGGTTCTGTTACTGTTAGTCACCCCAAACTGAGCCCCTCTCCAGGAGTGACTAAAGAGCTCCTTTGACCAAAGATGGGAATTCTTTGTTTTCAGACTAGCTTCATCAAGGGGACTTCCAATGAATTCGGAGGGATTCTTGTGCAATTAGGCCATCTTTCTAGCATGTCAGCATTTGAAATTGTCTCAAGAACTTGTTCTACACTTCTAAGGAAGTGGAGCTAATTCTCCTCTTGTAAAATTAGTATCAGAGGCTCGGGAGATGGCTCGGTTGGAGAAGTGATTGTCCCACGAGCATGAAAATCAGAGTTTGCATGTTGAACACACAAAATGCTAGACAAGGTGGTATGCATCTATAATGCCAGTGCTGGGAAGGTGGAGGTAGGAGGATTCCTGAAGGTGTCTGGCTAGCGAACCTGGCTGAATTGGTGAGATCCATGCTCAGTGAGAGAGCCTGTCTCAGAAAATTACATGGAACTTAAAAGAGGAAGGCAGCAGACACGAATGTCTGTCCGCCACTTATAAATGCACACAACGTTTACCAACACATACACCTACACAAAATTATATAGTTCTGTTTGTTTGTGATTTTAAAAAAACAACAAATTTGAGTCCTTCTGGTGCCATATTTAAGATTTTTTGCAAGGTTTCTGAGTAAATTTTACTCTAACCTTTCTTTCCTCCTCTGAACACATCTTTCATTTGCTGCACTTCAGTCTTGTGGTACCTAATGTCTGTGCAGTCATTTAGAGGGTTAAAAATGGGCTGCTCAAATGGATGGAGAATTGTCTCTGTGCATCTGCCACACCATCATTCTTACTTTACTGTATACTGCAGTTATTCAATGTGGATTAATGGTCAAAATCAATTACAAACTCAAAGTTGCCTTTGACTGGGGTGTATTTATTATTGTTATTAGATAATGCACAAGCTATTGGTACAATATTTATGGAGGTAGGAACACACTTCTCTCTAAAGATTTTATCTTTTAAAGGGCACATAAAATCTTAGACTTGCTTTTCAGCTTCATAAAAACACATATGGACTCGCAGAGTTAGCACAGCTTATCCATATTGGGTTTTTCTTGGTTCAAGAAACCGTGGAGCTAAATCCCATATAACCTATATAAGCTGTATGTTTAAATCAACTTTAATGGGGGAGAAAACGTCTGACTGATAACTCAGAACAAGGGAAAATTGTAACTTCAGTTTAGCAATACATTCAACAAAGTACTGCACCCTTAGAAAAGCAAACTGCAGAATTATCAGTTCTGCATGTTCTAAATAGAGTAAATGGCCTTTTATGTATTTGTGTGCACTGCGCCATTGCATATGTGTACCCACGTGTGTGTGCGCGCACGTGTGTGTGTGTGTGTGCATGCACTCAATATCCCTTGATCTCTTTCTTCTCCCATTACTGAGTCAGTTTTTCAGTTACATCCAAAACTTGTTGGGATGAATCATATAAGTGGCCAGCTTCCTCCAGGGATCCCTTGTCTTCCCTCTCCAGGGTCAGAATAGCAGATGGTCCACCATGTCTACCCAGCATTCCCTTGAGTTCTGGGGATCTGAACTCTGGTCATGCTTTCATAGGAAGTGTTTTTCCCACTGAGCCATCTCCTTAGCCTCTAAATATATTAAAACTTCTATGAAATTCCTCATTTAATTTGAAGCCATATTAATAATAATTCTTCTGTTTTCTAATTTCTGAAAACCAAAACGTAAAAAAATACAGCAAACTTGTCTATTTGTGAATACACACACACACACACACGCACACACACATACAATACAAGGGCAGTACTGGGACAAAGAGGATGTTTACTCTAATAGTTCATGTTACAAGCAATGATGTTTATGTTGTGAATAATTTTGCAGCTTCGTGGGGGTCAGCACAGAACGAGACCGTGGGGATGCCTGTGGAAACCGGAAAGACGCAGCACTAATGTAAAACATGTCAGCTGAAAGTTCCTGGGAAGAACTCTTATTTCCACTGAACTTTCAACAGAGGGTGGCAGACTGATCAGTGCCTCCATGTCTGTGGAGGTCCAAGGCCAAATATCTCGCCCATTTTAGCTCCCTAAACAGCCATCTACTGCCCACCAACCTGAAGGCTAAGGCCATCATCAGAGGCATCTGCAGCTTAGAGCGGAGATCCCAACTCTGTTGTAATCGCCTTCTTGATGGATTCACCCATGTATTTGAAAAGTGCTTTGATTTCACTTCATTTGTTCTGTTATTATAACAATTTCATAAAACATTTATCATATTGGAACATGGAATTGGGGATAATCTGTATTTTAAGGCGATGATCACTCACATTTGGCCCCAGAATAAACTTCGTCCCCGCTGAGATGAGAGCTGTGTGTTTGTGTCGGCAAGCACAGCAAGTACCATGGCTACCTAGCATTTTCGCAGCAATTAACACTTTTCCCGTTTTCCCCACTTACTCCCTTCCCAACTGCAGCACCAAACCCAGTCCCCTGCTTATAACGCTCAAAGATGGAAATAGAACAAGGAAATCTCTGGCTTGGGTATTTTCAACTTCCTGACCCCTCAAAAGAGCTCTTGCAAGAGCCTGGAATGCAACATCATGGATATAAGGATTCCCTTGGAGGAAGAACAAGTTTAAAACCCAGGCTCTCTCAGCTGGGTTTCAGTTCTCCGAGGAAAACTTTTATCTCACTAGGCTTTTTTAAAGACCTGTTTTTATTTTGTAAATGAGCTTTCCAGGTACCAAAAGGTTAAAAGAGTCAAAGGAAGTTCTACAGGGATGATCTGACATAACAAAAGCAGAGCTACCAACTGGACAGCTCTCACCATGGATAGCAAACTAGAAGCCAGCATGAACAAAGCCTACAGGTACCACATGGTGATGGGTGGTCCTTGTGCTTGGCCACGGCTGGTTTGTATAAGAAGAGTTTATGGGGCACATCTAGGATTGCTAGGCCAAAGTCTGAGGACAGCAGCCCTTTCTAGAATCACCAGCCAGCTCTAGACACTACCAATAGAACCTGGAACAAACAGGAAAGCACCGCCTACTTTCTGACTTTAGTCACCTACTCTCTACTGTTTCCCATGGGTAATGGGTTTCATGCCAGCAGCAAACCAACTGGCAAAGGCATCTGGGAAAAGCGCAGAAAGGGTGAACTGGACACTGTGAGGCAGGAGGACGGCAGTTAGCATGGCGTAAAGCCTGAATGGAAGCAGTTCCTGGGAAGAAGGAATATGCCATGCTGTCAGAGAGTTCTGGAATACGCCATGCTGTCAGCGAGTTCTTGTAACAGTTCTCACCGAGAGTATATGTGCATAAGGACTTTCGAAGTCTTTTGATTAGTTCCTATCTCAGATATGAAAGCGTATGATCCCCTCCCTCATGACCACTTAGACCTCCTTTGGTTTGAGCCTGACAGAAGTAGCTCCATCTTGGCATAGGCAAGTTTCCCTCTGCTCCATTAACTGGGACATTTCTCTAAAAACACCACCTATAGTTAGGCTTGGATTGTTCCTCAGAGACAGTTGGTCTGATCCAATGGTGGGAAGAATGCCAGGAATATCAGGAACCTTTGGACCACATTTGAATAAGAAGGAAGTTTAGAAGAAGACTCTTAGGCTCTCCACCTGGAATTGCTCGTTAAGTTGTTTTATCTGTCTTTCAGGTATTAGTGATCATTTTAACACCCTGGGTCAACACCATTTTCTCATAAGTTGTGATGCTGTGGTTCTGACAGGCAAGACGTACAAGTCTGGAAGTCACAGAGAAAATCTATCATGCTATTATAAGCCTGTCCTGTACAGTGGTTCTAAGCCGCGAAGCCTGAAGAGAACCTGTGTAATGGAAAAGAAAACACAGAGGCCTGGGACACTCCAGATACATGAATTCAGGATCCAGTCCAGTTTTCAGGTCAGTATTCCCAATGCTGCTGTTTCAAGGACAGTGCGCATGAAGCATGAACCAACGATCTGCCTGCCCTCTTCCTTAATGCCTCCTTCCCCTCTCACGGCCTCCTTCCCAGCTTCCTGGCCTGTACCTGGACTCACATGCACTTATACACATTCATGAAAACGTAAGGTCTGCATGTGAAAAAACTGATGGGATTTTTGTCTTTCTGAGTCTGGGTCACCTTGCTTAATATAACACTTTCTAGGTTTCATCTTCCTACATATTTCATAATTTCATTTTTTTCACAACTCATTGGGGCTCCATTGTGTTATTGTACCATATTTTTATGACCCATTTATCTGAACACCTGGGCCAAGGTATTTTAAGTACCAATATCTAACTGTTCTCCATTAAGGAAGAGCTAATATGCCTTATTCTTTCAGTAATTTCGGGGTATGAACTTGAGTATTTGAGTACATTCTTGATATAAAATATATGATATTAGACTATGATTCTTTTTAGTAAGAATACTTAAAATATGCTCTGCTTTTATGAAAAACGCTTCTTAATTTTGGGCTTTCTCTTACTTTCTTTGTTACATTTTAAAAGTAATTTTGGTGACTGCTTAATGTATATTCCTACAACTACAGTATAACTATTAGATTTCAAAATTTAGACATCTTTGTCTACATGGTAGATTTAAATAGCTTTTTTTTTAAAATTTCAGTTTTTGGATATTTGATCTGGCAACTACAGAATAGTAAAAAATTATTTAGTACATCTCACAGGAAACAGAGCTAGTCATGGGAAAATAGTGTTTGAGAAATCAGCCATTGAAAGGCCTTGAAAGGAAAGCCCGCTAAGGATGAAACTTCCATGGACAAGAATTAATGAAAAATACTCCAGTTTTGTGTAAGTCAGTCTTTCCTCAGCACCGTCTGTGTTCTTTCCGACTGCTCCTGATTAGATTTACTCAGACATAGCTTTTTAATTAGCCCATCTTCCCAAGCGCTGCCAGCAGTAGTGTGAAGTGAAGGGTTATTGTTGCTGGGTGTGGCTCTTAGGAGAGAAGGGGCAGCTCCGAAGCTCCGTTTTCTCATCGGCCAAGAGCGGAAACCTCATCCCTCCAGCCAAGCGAATCTGACCTTCCTGAACACAGCTCGCCTGTAGGGCAGATGAAGCTGGACGGTCGAGACGGTCTATGCGCCCCGACTGAGAGAAATGGGGAGCCCAGTGCGATAAGAACTGAGGTTTCAGATATCCTTAATGAGAAATCGCCAAGGCCATTTTTCACCCGTGTTGGTGCTGTCAAGAGCTTTGCTTACAGGCTCCTCTTTCCTGGGGACCTTTTTGTTTGGTCACTCTGGCGTTTGGACTTTGGCCAGGCCTTGTTTGCATTCCCCAGGTAACTCTGGGTCCAGCTCAATTCCACCCTAAAATGGCTCACAGGTCTCTAACTGATAGGGCACTGTCTGATTTTTTAAAGCATCCCACATCATTTTCTTATGTCCATGCATTGAACAACAAAAGTAAAGCTCTCTCTCGCTCTCCATTTTTTTCTTATTTCGTATTTCTGGCTGTGCATTGCTGGCTAAGAAAGCAAAAACATACCAGACATTTTCACCAGTAGTTTTGTTTATTTGTTTTGGGATTTTATTGGGGGGTGAGGGGTCACCCGTGATGAGAGCAATCAATGTGTTAAGAAAAGACAAGGAGACGAGAAAGACACATCATTAGTAACTTCTGATTTATGAGTCTGAAGGGCCTGTCATGTGGAGTCGAAGAATGACTTTAATTAGCTGCAGGACTGAAATGCCCTGTCAGCACTGCGCATTAAGGACCTGCCCTCTGATGAGTGAGCAGCCAGGAAAGGGAGCTGTTGAAGACTCAAGGAGACGCCAGCTGCAAACACAAACTATGCGCTCCTTGCCTGCCATCTGTGCCCCACCAGCAAATGGTCCAAAGCGGCACTGCTTTTCCCTTGGGCTTCTTTATGTCTGGGCCACTGTTAGAAGGTGCTGAGCATTCTGGGAAAATCTTTCTGTCAGTTCATCCTTCCTGGAGATAATATCCGTAGGCCCTTGCGGAGGCATGGATCTTAGTTGATTCCAGAATCAATCAATATTAACAATCGCCATGGCAAATATCAATAGAGGAACTACTCTTCCTGTCAGCATTCAGGGTGATTCCTTGGGCCAGTAAGACAGCTCAGTGGGCAAAAGCTCCTGCCACCAAGGCTCCTGGTTCCCAGGTGGTATGGGCTCATTGTCCTCTGACTAACATGCTTGTGCTGGGGCAGATACGTTCCTATGCACACGTGCATGCACACTAAATAAATCTGATAAAAATGATATTTAAAGAAAAGCCATTCCTTTATGATCTTTGTGTCATGGGTAAGTAGACTTGTCATGCCAGAAGCCTTAAACAAGTCATCCTGTTTACAGTAAATAAGTCCAGTGGGTGTGCAGGGGACTGGTGTAGTGTCAAAGGCCTTGTGATGGTTTGAATGAAAATGGCTCAGATAGGCTCATATATTTGAGTGTTTCTTCCTCTTTTGGAGAACTATTTGGGGAAGACTAGGAGGCGTGGCCTTGTTGGAGGAGGCTATGTCCAAGCCATGCTTCCAAACCACTATCATGGTATATGGTCTGCATGAATTAGGTGACCACGTAGAGAAAAGACACCAGGAAAACAGTGGTTTAAAGGGACACACTTCCTCCAGAGATCCGAAAGCAGAAAGCTTATCTGGAACTAGTCTAGAGGTTTCACAAGTGGCAAACACAGACTCCTTCTATAATTCGACTCCACCCTAGTGATACTCAGCTTCTCTCCTGGAGGCGACGTGACCTGAAGGCAACGTGACAAAGCAAAATGGCCAGCATCCTTCTGCAGTCAAAGCCTCAGAAAAGATGAGATAAGAAGGCTCCCCAGGCAAGTCAGCTAGCACAGGCATACCTTCAGAGAGGCCTCGCGACACTTCTAAAAAATTGACTCATTTTCATTTATATATTGTCACCCTGACGGTCAAGAAGGGGTTTTAGAATGCATCGTCTTCCAGCTTCAGTCATTGCCACCATAAATAAAATGCTGACTTTTCTACAAGGAAAGAGAAGAATTTGATGCTGGGTGTCAGCTGACAGCCCCTGACACGTGGTCTAGGACCTAATTTTGTAGTGCTTCCAGGATGTTGCAGAGTAGTTAGTCATCCCCAAACCTCAAAATTCTAGATTATTCTTAGTGGACTATGCAGAGGTCATGAGCTGACAGCCAGCAGACTTACCTTACTGTAGACCCATCTTCTTCAATCAGCATACCATCTCAAATGGAGTAGACATAGCTTCTGTCTCTGGCGCAGCAAAGAGTACTTCAAAGTGGTCATGGCTATGCCATAAACATCCCACAATGGTCTCGTGAGGGTCACCAGTTAGTCATGAGCGCCAGGTTCCCAGCTGACCTCTGGCTGCAAAGACCACCTGTGATTGCCTTCTGAGGCAGCCCCTGGGAAAGCAGCAACATTTACAGGCTTGCTCTCCAGGCAGCCATTCCGTGGGTGCAAGAGGCATCCTTTGAAGCATCTTGAAATGCAGGGAGATTTGTGACTTCCTCTCACTGTCATCCATTTAGCACTTTTTTTCCCAGGCTAACATGCTCCTGAAGGTCTGGAAATCTTGTTTGTGCCAGCCTCGACCATGCCCCCATGTTTACAGAGTGTCTAATTAAAATTGTATATCAGTTTTCAGTCCCTAGATAATTGTCAAGTTACCAATTCAGCATGCCAAACGGGAGTGTGTACTATGCCCTCTTCCTCCCTCTTACTGCCTTTCTGTCTACCAGTCTGTGTGCAAATTAATCCGCACATCAGCAGATGGAAACAGGTAAAGGAGGGGATCTGGGAGAGGCCACACAGTCACCTCTGGGCTTTCCCTCCGATAGCGCAACTGTCTCACAAGTCAGTGAACTCTCAGACAGAATCCGGTTTTTAAACAATGAATCTGAGGTTGCAATAATGTTCAGGGCATCTGTGATATTTTAAATGAGAAAGCCCCTACCCCCACTCCTAGACTCATCTATCTGAATGTTTGGTCCCCAGAAGTGGAACTGTTTGGGAAGGATTAAGAGATGTAGTCTTTGTGGAGGGGGTGTGTCACTAGGGATTGACTTTAAGGTTTTAAAATCCCAGGTAAAATGTCAGGTCTCAGCTACTCCTCCCCCACCAAGCCTTCTTGCCTACTCCCACAGTCCCTGACAAGATGCTCATGGACTCACCCTTAGACACTGTAAGCCTCAATAGATCCTTCTATAAGTTTCCTTAATCGCAATGTCTCTTCACAGGAGCCCACCGAGAACAGAGTGTTGAATTTAACAGTGAGAACTGTTACTGCCCCTGCTTCTTCCAGGTTTCAGATGGATAAGCCAGGACTCATGTGACACCAAAGCCAACTTGTCATGGTGCACCTTCTAAGTATGTGGCTGAATGTGACTTCCCCATATACGGTGAAAAGTGTCATAGATTCTAAAGACAGACAGGTTTTTTTTTTTTTTTGTCTAATTACATAACCAGGAAAATGTGTTATTTTTTCCCCCTTAGGATCGTATTGCATTGAACTTGTCTGTGTGTTAGTAGATTTTAGTAGCAGGAGTTGGGAGGGGGAAGCAAGGCTGCTCTAGCTACAGGGTTCTGACAGCCCCTGACTGATTAATACAGGGATGATCATTTGCGTGGGTGGTGCCAACTTGTTTCTCTTAACAAGGAGAATCTGCTTTCCAAAAGAAGACAGGAGACATCCTCTTTGCCTGGAAGATACTGAATGCACTCACCCATATTTGTGCAGCCGCTGACTATTAAACTTTTATGGAGTGACTATTCATTCAGTCGTCTCTCTTCTCCACTAAACATGCGCTCCCTGAGGGCACAGAGGGTATCATTTGTCTTTACAGCCCTGATGGCAAAGGATGCGTCCGAGGTGATCCATAAACGGTGGTTAATGATCTATCGTGTGATGCAACCCCACGGTCTGCAAAGATAAGTGGTGTTTGGGAAAAAGATACCCTGGAAGGAAGGCGGTGTCCAGAAATAAGATTGGTTCTGAGTCTTAGCCTTGCTCACAGTTTCTGCTCCAGGGAAAGAGTAACAAAGATTTAACTGAAACCTCATTTCTCAACAAAAATATAAAAACCCAGAAAACAGACTTCGGATTTGGAGCAACGAGGCAGCCAGCGTTCTAATAATCTAGTGACACGGTCCGGCTGCCTTCCCACCCTGAAGGTAATTATTTTTGCCGTTTAGGATACACACTGCATTAGCTTTCTCCAGTTCCTCTATACATTCAATTCGCACACTTCCCTCTGCCGCCCCTTTGCGCGGCACGACAAGGGGTCACTGCAGAGAAGCGATTATTCTGGTGCTGCTGATAGAAGGAAGAAATTAATTTAAAAACAGGACATTAAGCGCCTCCTGTCTAAAATTTTAAATAGATCCTTATGAAAAATCGGAGTCACTTTTTCTTTACCTACCGGGCCATGTTTCCTTTGAACTCTCCTTTTCCTAGATGACGGTATGCATTTTTTGCCTTCTTCTTCATTCTTGAATATTCTTTCCCATCTGAAGAGAAGCACAGATCTCCAGTCTTGCTGGTTTTCCTCAGCTGCACCAACAGCAACTTGTATGGAATCCAATTCTCATTTTTATTGTAAGGAAAGGAGAGAAATTGCCAGGTATTACCTCTTTTCTGGCTCTGTCTGAAAGTTTGGTGCCTCCTGGGCCTGGGTCTTTGAGTTGTGGTCATTATGGCTTTACAGTTTTGCCGATTTGGTTTTCCACAGGTTGTTGCCCCTTTAACACACCTGTGACAGCCACAGTCTCCAACTTGCCTGAGAACAGTGTGCCCTGATTGCAGGACTAAGGGATTCTGCAACAGGGAAATACGGAACAACCAAACAGGTTCCAAATAGATTGCCCTGGCTTCAGATACTGCCTGTAGCTCAGAGACAGTGAAAAGTTACCCTTTGAGCTCTGTGTTTTCCCCCCATCTGTAAAATAGAACTAATGATATCTGCCTTGCTGAGCTGTCCTGCAAACAAGTCATGTGATACGACCATAAGGCATCTGGGAAACACGGGGTGTTTTATGACGTGAGAGTGAACTCTGCTTTTGATGAATCTTCTCTAGTCACAGGAGCTGAAAGATGAAGCGGAGGCTGAGGGCAGTGCATTTGTTGGGGTACTCTGCTCACTCTGTGGCCTCTCCTGCTTTGTTATTTTAAAGTAAAGGTTGTTGGGCATATTTAAGATTTACAACCTGATATTTACGGGGTGCACACAGAAAAGTGACTGCTGTAGGAAAGCAGATTGAACCCACAATTCTCACACAGTTACCATTTCATTGCTGACGGGCAAGAGAAGCTCAAACTGCCCATTTAGCAAACATCCTCACTATGTTGTCCTGCTTCTTCTGTTCCTGTTGGTACAGGGGCTCTGAAAAACTCTCCAACAGAAGGAATGAGGGCAGTAGTAACTCACCTAGAACTGACCTCTTCATCTAGCTATTAAAAGTTTTTTCTCTATTCAGATCATTTCCCCTTGAATGATACCCCCAAAACACTTAAAATTATTAACTCCAAGCTTGAGAATTCTGTCTCTGGGCTCCTGTGTTCTTACCTAAAACAGTAGGTGGCACATGGGAAGCCAGGAAAGTCTCAGGATCCAAGGGTTTAGGGCGGTTTTGGTTCTCAAGCTGATGGCGCTTTCCTGCCCAGTGCTTCCTCTGTCTCCCTAGTGATTGTCCTTCCCGGGCTCATGGTCCTCCATACTGAATAGAAAGTTCAACAGAGTCCATCGTCTAATGAAAGACCAAGATCAGTCCAAGCCAAGTCTGAAGAAACGCTCCCCACTACACAGACATCCAGGATGGAGGAGGCTGGGCAGTGTACTCAAGCCACCATTACTGAAGTGGGTAAAATGTATGAAGGAAATGCCTTTGGCTACGGGGCTGGTTCGGTCATTTGTGTTGGCGACATCGAGCCATATTTCCTAAATGCTGAACATATTGTTCTGGCTGTTTATATTCTTGGCTCCCAACGCTGGTTCACATTCCCCAGCTCCAAGAGCTGAAGCCCAGCAGCAGCTTCCCCTGAAAGGCCCATAAAGTTACGACTGGCTGATTCTCAGATATCCAAGGTACTCGTTAAAGCACAAGATCTGTTGCAACTGACATGACTTGAAGTTGAATGTGTCGCAACACATCCTTGCGGAGACACGGCCCCTTTGGCTCACAGCCTCCATATTTGTCAAAACTACTATAGGCCAAAGGCTAACGTCAGCATCTTGGCAGCAGAAAACCAAACCTAAAAAGCATCAGGTGAAGGCTAAAGCGGTGAGCTCACTGCCTGCTGCAGCTCCCTTCTCTACTCCACAGCCTGAGGAGATACTGTCCCAGCTCAGAAAGTCTTAGGAAACACTGGATACACAAAGGCCAGGCAGAAGAGCAAAGGATGCTTCTGCTCCCACGGGGGAAGCCCAAGCCTGTTTGCTGACAACTCCTAGAGCGTGCTGGGGAAGTTAGGGTGACTCTGTCTCCATGCACTGTAGTTTTCAGGTAGCTCGGTTTGAGTTGTTCAAACACCAAAAGGCACGAACACGAAAAAGTAGCTTCTACACTGAGCATGGTAGTAGGAGCATTTAATCCCAGTATTCCAGGAGACAGAGGCAGGTGGATCTCTGTGAGTTTGAGGCCAGCCTGGTCTACCAAGGAAATTCTAGGCCAGTCAGGGCTTTGTAGTGAGACCCTGTCTGAAAAAACAAAAACAAACAAACAAAACAAAAAAAGATAACAAAATCAAACAGAAGGTTTATTAGGAGAGATCTATTTGGAGTTGGCAGGGGAAATGGGGTTGGAAATGATCTTATTTATTTATTTATTTATACATGAATGATATTCTCAAAGACTAGATTTTTGTCTTAAGTAGGTCTAAGATCTAGACCTCCATAGGCCTCCAAATAAATGGACCATCTAAGAGGCCGAGCATGCACTATGGAGATCGCCTCATTAAATACCTTGACTCTGAGGCAGCTCTGAAATGCAAAGGCCAGTAGACAGGAGTCCGACAGGGCACAAGGTCTGAGTTAAGGATCAGAAAACATTAGAAGGACCATTGAGGTGGAAGCTGAGGGACCAGTGAGACGGCACCACAGGTAAAGATGCTTTTGCCATAAACCTGACCGCATGAGTTCAGTCATAATGGTGGAAGAAGATAATTGTCTCCACGGGCACACCATGGCATGCATGTATGTCCTCACAATTATATAACACACACGAATGCACATACATGCACATTAATAAATGAAATAATTTTTTTTAAAAAAAGAGGAAAAGAACAAAAGCCGATGAGAAGGTGACACCTCTCTCTCCTTTGCATGTGTGCATGCACATGTGGAGACCAGAAGACACCCTTCTCTGTCATCTTCGTGGAACTACCCACCTCCTTTGAGACCAGGTCTTTCATTACTGAAGCTCACCAGTGAACTAGTCCCAGTGATCCTCCGGTGTCTGCCTCCCCACTGCTAGAGTTACAGCTACGAACTGCCATGCCTAGCATGCTCACACAGGTTCTGGGGACAGAACTCGAGTCCTCGTGCTTGTGAGGCTTTACCGGTTGAGCCCTAGGCCCAAGATGACATTCGTGCAAAAGCAGCTGTCCCCTGAGGCTGAGTACTTCTCGTGTCTCGTCTCTATGAGCATTTGACATACTGGTAACCAAAACAGATGATACATCCGAGTACACTCATAGCCTCCCTCTGACCCCGACACAAAGAGGAAAAACATTGCTCTCCATGAGCATGGCAGGCTGGTGGGGGTGGGGGGGGGAACTATTCCTAGCAAAGCCTTGAAGAGATTGATGCCTTTGGTGACAGGGTTTATTTTATTTGTGTGTTTCTGTGTATGCTTGCATGAGTTTATATAAATACCATGCATGCAGGAGGACATGCAGGCCAAAGGAGGGCTTTTAATCCCCTGGAACTGGAGTTACAGACAGGGTTGAACCATCATGTGAGTGCTGAGGGGACAAACCTGGGTCCTTCACAAGAGCAGAAAGTAAGATAACATTTTAATTTATCCTAAGTTAGGAGCTATCAAAATGTTTAGTTATAAGAATATCCATCACTATTTTGGTTTTAGAAGGAAAGGAAATTTGGAAACCACCTCCATGTTTGTCCAAGAATAATACTTTATGTCATCCATTTATAGGATAGAAGAATGACGGTTATCGAGTACTAATGTATAGAACAGTGATATGGAGGCTGGAGAGATGGTTCGGTGGCTAAGAGTGTTTGCTGCTCTTTCCAGAAGATTACTGCTTGTAACTTCTGCTTCAGAGGACCTGACACACTTGTGCACATAGCCACGGATGGATATGCACGATCAAAAAAAATAAATCCTCAAAAGAATGCTAGGAAAAGAAGTAAATGCATGTTCTTGGGAGTCGGAAAGTGGAGCTAAAAAAGCTGCAAGAGAGACTGAAAGGGGCAAAAAGCTCGGGAGAGAAAAGAGGGGAAAAGACCACATATTTATGAATCACATAATAGATAAAGGAACTATTTCAGAATATATTTTTAAAACCCCATAAAGTTTAATCAAAATGATTTGGAAAGAAGCAAAAGATCTGAACACACCACAGAAGTGATATGTGTGGAATAGATACAAATAAAAAGGTGTTCTATGCTGCTTGTCATTAAGGAAATGAAGATTAAAACGACAGTGGGCTGCAGTTGCTCTCCAAGTAGCTGAAATTCGGGAATGAGTAGCGTCACTTGTTGGCAGCGATGCTGAGCAGTAAGAATGCTCACTCGCCCATTGCTGCTGGGAAGGAGATGATGAAGTACGGCCACACTGGACAAAAAGAGTGGTTTAAAGTGAAGTCTTAGCATTGGACCCCACAACCAGATGCCTAAGTGTTTGTTGGGTGGATCTGAAAATATAAATCAACAAGACAACCAAACGCAAGTAAATGTAACAATTTTATTTGCATCTTCCCTAACTAGAAACTTTAGATGAACCATGCCCCATCCAAACAATGGGATACTATTGAGCAAACAAGAAGGCACGCAGTACACAAACCATGCAAGGACATGGATGACTCTGGAATTCAAATTTCTCAGTAAAATTAGCTCACTGGGGGAAGGACTGCATACTCAATGATTCTAGTTTTATAACATGACGGGGGGAAAACAAAAACAAAACAAAGCACAGAGACGTTGCACAGATAAATGACTACCATGGTCTTGAACAAAGCCAGCGGTTGAGTGGGTACAGCTGTGGTGTGTGTTAAGGTGGAGGAACTATTCTGCACGACCATGAGACAATGGTGTGCACCACCATTTCTCAACACCCACAGCACTCTGCGGCACAGATTGAAACCTAGTGTGCACGCATATAAAAGCTCATTCTTGGGTGTTCGGGGGATGATTGGAGCCTAGGCAGAGAAAGCCATCTGTATTAGAAATGTTCACGATTACTTCACGGAGGGGAGTGGAGATGAAAGTGCCAAACTAAGTGATGTTACAAATGAGTCAGACCTGATGCTAATGCTGCCCATAAACTCGGCGCTCTCATCGGGGAGGCTGAGTCCCATGGGATCAAGCTAACAGCTCTGAAACCGCTGTATGTGCGCACTAGAACCGCGCAATTAAGTAAATGGATGGCAGATGGCGAGCACTAGGTTTCTTTCACTTTGAGTGGGAGTTTATAGAGCAGCCAGGGAAGAGGTCTAGAGTGATTCACTTAGGATTTACTGGATTAGAGTTGAGACATCAGCATGAACTCATGTTTAGTTTACTATCGATACAGATAAATATACGGGAATAAATAGAGATGTGTTTATATATGCCGGTTATTATACGCATACATATTTCCTCGCCCTGTTAGCTGAGCGGGCCTGAAGTCAGAGTGTCCATGTAAAAAACAAGCATTTCCAGGACCCAGATCTAGATTCCTGATAGTGTTCTTCCATACAAGGAAGCAGGGTTCTCCAGATAAGTAGCTGGCTGGGGGCATGGAGCAGGAAAGACACATGGTGAATCTGGGGAATTCGTAGCTGCAGAAAGAAAGGAAATTCAGAAGAAAGTCCACATTAGAAGCGCAGCAGGAGAACTTCAAGTATCGCTACCAGCTGAGGAGGTCAAAAAGGCCACAGCTGAACAGCTGAAACAAAAAAAAAGGCACAAAATATCCAATGAAACATGCCATGCTAAATAAGTATCTTTGAGTCCATGTCAATGCCAATATAATTAATTATTTTGAGAAATATGAGAATGTGGTACCCAGGAGACAAATGGTTCACAATAAAGAACTCCATATTATTTATGTAGTTGTCCTTCACTTCAGGGAGGAGAACATTCCTACCCCCTAAATGTGGGCTCCACATGGGACTTCCTTCAAAAAAGCACAGTACAAGGAGACAGAAAAAGACACCTCATTGTAAACATGGTGGACAGGCATTATCTCAGTTAGATGCTAAGCTGATGTCACAGTGATGTGTGTGGACAGTCTGCTCCTGCTATGACGGAATGAGAAAAGCCCGTGTTGTCCTCAACACAACCAAGAGAAAAAAGCACCAGATAAACCTCAGTGGGAACACCCACAGGACACACAAAAACCATCACAGCCCAGTGTAGCAGGATACATAAAAACCCAGAGACAGATATTGGGGTTCAACCTGCAAGACAGAAAAGCAAAACAGTCGGTCACTGGCTCTTACCTCTACCTCAGTCTGAAGTGGCGGTCCTGCCTCCAGGAATCTCAGAATGAGACTGTGTGGGAGCTGTCTCCTTCAGCCTTATATTCCTCTCTAAGGCTGGGATTAAAGGTGTGCATCACTATCTCATGTTTCTATAGCAAACTGGTATGGCTATTGAGAATAAAGGTGTGTGTCACCACTGCCTGGTCTATAAGGCTAATCCATGCAGCTGTTTTACTCTCTGAACTTCAGGCAAGCTTTATTTATTAAAATACAAATGAAATATCACTACATTTCCCCTTTTGTCCAATATAAAATAGGGAAGGCTATAACTAGTATAAGAAAAACTATAAACAATAAGCACAATGACTATATATAATATATACAGGTGTGATGAGTACATCAACAATGTCTAGTCCATTTGCATTTGACAAATTTAGAGAAAATACTTCATATCTATCCTATCTTGGTGAGTCCAAAGTCTTATACCTAATTTACTTCCTATCATAACTTGCTTTCTGAGTCTCTGGTAAACTATAACTGTAGCTATCTAATCTTCAACTCCCTCAGAGACCCAAGAAGGAAATAATATGAACGGAGTAAGCAGGAAGTACAAGCAAGCAACTTCCAAAGACTGTGAGAAATGGCAGAATCGATTGACTGCCTGGACAATCACCCGAAGTTCTTCTGCATCATTGGGGCATCTATCTTAGGCCCACAGGACTAACATATCCGATAGATTATTCTGTGAAGCAGGATATTCTGAAGGGCTGTCCATCCTTATCTTGGCAAAGTTTGGCAGTCACTTTCATTTGTGTCCTGCTTATCCAATTAGGACCGCATACTCTCAGCAGCCAAGGCAAGGGCACTTTCTTGCCCAGCAGTTTACTTTTGCCACAAAGAAAGCAAACTCCATGTGGAGTTTCTTTGATACTTATTATCTTCTCTGAAGTAGATTGGTGCTGCCAGGAGCAGACATGCCTCATTGTCATAAAAATGAGCCTATCTTATTAAAACTTCTTAAATGCCATACCGATGCAGTGATATTTCATTTGTAGTTTAATAAATATAGCTTGTCTGGAGTTCAGAGAGTAAAAGAGCAGCATCGATCAGCCTTACAGACCAGGCATTGGTGACACCTACTTTTAATCCCAGTAGCCACACTAGTTGGCCATAGAAACTGGGCAGTAGTGGTGCATGCCTTTAATCCCAGCTCTAGAGAGGGATATAAAACGGGAGGAGACAGCTGCCACTCTCAGTCTCATTCTGAGGATTCCTGGTGGGCGGGATCACCATTTCAGACTGAAGTAGAGGTAAGAGCCAGTGGCTGACTGTTTTGCTTTTCTGTCCTTCAGGTTGAACCTCAATTTCTGTCTCTGGGTATTTATTTGTTGCTATATTTGGCACCCAACGTTTGGGGTATGAATTTACAAAAAGCAAAATCTGTTTGCCTGAGGTTTCAACTACTGACACAGGCCAGAGATGGCCCCAAACCTAGCCACTTGGGTTTGGAAGAAAAACTAGCACTCCCAACTCCCATCCACCCAGGCTTAGCTTTCTCTCCTGCCCTGGGTTTTTATTATTCATGTTACAGCCCAGTGCTCAGAAAGTGGCTCAGTCAGTAAGGTGTTTGCCCTATAAGCATGAATATCTGAGTTCAATCTCCATCACCCATATAAAAAAAAATAGGTCTGGCAGCACACACTTGTGATGCCACCACTTAGAAGGCAGAGTGAGATGAACACTTGGAGTTCCTTGCCCAAGTCAGCATAGCCAACCAGTGAATTCCAGTTCAGTAAAAGACCTCACCTCAAAATATAAAATTGATAGTGGTGAAGAAGGTGACCCTGTTATCTACCTCTATCCTTCATACACACACACACAGAGGAGTGGATGAATAGATAGATAGATAGATAGATAGATAGATAGATAGATAGACAGACAGACAGACAGAGACAAAAAGAAAGAAAGAAAGGAAGAAAGAAAGAAAGAAAGAAAGAAAGAAAGAGGAAGGAAGGAAGGAAGAAAGGAAGGCAAAAAGTTTTTATTGTACAAAAAACTTAGAGAAGCAATTAAAGGGAATAGATCCTGGGACAGAAAAAGAATATTAGGTAGAAAATAAAGAAATTTAAATAAAACAGCTGTCAGTCATTAATAACATTAACGTCTCTATCAACAATTTTGATATATGAATATTGGTCCATTAGGTCTGTTCACTATGTGTGACATAAGCATGGTTTTAATACAATATATTAGCACTACAGGAACTGGCGTGTGAACAATGTGGGAACTCTACACTGTCTTCACAACTTTTCTGTGAATATTCTTGGTGCACATATTTATATGCATATGTGGGAGGAGAGTGTGAATGTCTGTGTTTATGTCCATGTGTATGTATGTATTCATGTGCTTTGTGTGTGTGTGTGTGTGTGTGTGTATAGGCCACAGGACAACTATGGATGTTGCTCCTCAAGATGCTGTCCTGGAACTCAGGAAGCAGGTTGTCTTGGCTTGCCGGGAAGTCCCAGAAACCTTCCTGTCTCCGTCTTCCCTTCCCCAGTACTGGGATTACATGTGTACACCACCACACGTAGCATTTTCACATTGGTTCTGGGCATGGTCTTAAGGCCTCAAGCACTTGACTGATTGAATTGTCTTCAGTCTCACTTGCATAACTCTTAAATTATTATAAATAAAATTTCATTAGTGATTATGGATTATATTATGTTTTCTTGATTTGCATTTTGTGTGTGTGTGTGTCCACATACTCATAGGAACATAAAAGAAAAAGATGCAGTTATTTGCCCAAACATTAACACTGATTGTAGCTGGTGCTGAGATTAGAGAATAGTATTTTCTTATTTTGTGCTCTCTTATATGTAACTTTGCAACACAAACAAAAAGGAAACTACAAATATAAATTTGTCACAGAATACTCCTCTGACATAAATATAAAAAAAATTAAATTTAATATTTAAAGTTCCTGAAAATATTTCCTGTGTGCACAGCATGGACCGATTCTGCTTCAACAAAATACAAAAGCACGTTTTGGTTAATGATTTTCTTCCCACTGTGTTCTTTGATAGTACTAAGGATTAAGATAAGAGAAATAATTATTTTTTGAACAAAGATGTCCTGGTCTGCATTCTACCACTGTAACAAAATATCTGAACTAACCAACTCATAAAGGGAAAAGGTCTATTTTGCCTCATGACTTTTTTTTTTTTTCTTTGGAGACAGGGCCTCACTCCGTAGCTCAGCCTGGTCCCCACAGCCATCCTTCTGCAATGCTGGGATTACAGATAGGAGCTACGACCTCTATCTCTGGTCCATGGTTTCAGAGGTTCCAACCCTTGAGGAAGAAAAAGGGCATGGTGTTCCACAACCCACTTTGAAAGCATACCCTGGGCTCCTCTTGCTCTAGAGTCTTCCAGTAGCCCCAGTCTCTAAAACATGCCCCTCCTCCAAAAGCACCACCTTGGGATCAAACAAACCTTCAACATCTGGCCTCCAAACTCTCACACCAGAGTCTGACAGAAGATGAAGAGAGCCTTTCATCACCTTCTGGAGAAATTCAGTTTCCCTTCTTAATCTGCTTACTTCCTCCACTCTCACACCTTGTGTGAGACAAGATGTGTAAACCCTCAGAGAAGTCCCTCTCAGGCTCCAGGCAGGCGCTGTCAGAACCCCTTGTGCTCAGCTCCCCAGCACACCTGCTGAGCGTCTCACACCCTGAAGAGAAGACAATGGACACGAGCTGGTGATGTCATCACCGCCTTCCTGGTGGGAAACAATCAGCTACTTTAAACAGAAACCTAGTCTTTGGGTCCCTTGAGAGCTGTGCTCATTCCGCTTTAAATTATTACGTCACTCTTGACTTGATCTCATTTAGAATAGGCCACCCACATTTTCATTTCATTTATTCATTTTCTCATTTTGTAAATAAACCTTGAAGACTGGCCACTTATCAGTCACCATGTTGGTAGCTGAGGAATATTAAGTATGAACAACATTAACTAGCCTTTGACTATAAGGGGATTCTAGAAAAAAATGCCTACATGATATAACAAATGCTATAATATTCATTAAAGTAAAATACACATTAGTTGCAATGAGAAATTGCATCCATGCAAAAAAACATAGTAGGAAGTGTGCAGAAACAATAGGTCAGTATTGGGACCCACTCTGTACTTGGCATGTGCGCCGTGGGCGGAGTCTGTGCTTTCTTTGTGTCTCTGTTTGGAGGACCATCACCTACAGTAACACTACTGTCTACTTTAACACATTGCTTTTCTCACAGACAGCTAAACAGCGAGTTCAAAAGCAAAAACTGACCTTGCCCAATTAATCCCATTTTCTTCTCTTCTATAGGAACCTATGTTTGTGATGCTTACAATCAATTCCTTTTTCTGCTGTGTAGGAAGAAATCCTTAATGTGTCTTTCTGCAACTTTGTATTATCATTAGCAATTTGATCTCTGCTTCCTGTGTTTGTAATAGAATAAGAGGAAGAGTGATGTTAAAAATGAGCTCATAAGGTCTAGGGAGGTGATGAGGCAGATACAAGCCCTTCCTATACAAGCATGAGACTGCAGTTTGGATCCTCAGTGTCCACCCGGGAGGTGGAGATTCCTGGAGACAGTTTGGCAGCTAGACTAGCCAAATCATTGAGGCTTGGGTTCAAGTGAGAGACCAGACTCAATAGGTAGAGAGCGACTGGGGGAGACACCCAGCATCAACCTCTTGTCTCTCTACACTTGCATAAACATGCCTTCATATACATATCACACACAACACGCACACACAGGCCAACAATAATAAAATAGGGAAGCTCATAAAGTGTGATAACAGACTCTGGGCATTTTGAGAAACAAGAAATAAGAAACAAAATTAAAGGTACAGATACAAAGTTTGAAGGAACACCAGGGATGACAAGCTGACAGGAAGTGGATATGTATAAGAGAAATGTAGGAAACTGGAAAGATGGCTCGGTGTGTAAGAGGGCTGGCTCTCTTGTAGAAGATCCAGGTTCAGCTGCTGAAATTCAGGTCGGGTGACTCAGAACCGTGTGTATGTAACTCCAGCTCCAGGAGATACGACACCATCTTCTGCCTTTCTCAGACACCTGTGCACAAATAGTGCAAGCACAGACAATAAGACATGCACATGTGCACGTAAATACAAAAAAAAAAAGCATAGACTTTTTCTATTTTTAAAAAAAAGGGGGGAATGAAGTGGAGGACAAAGTTAAAAGGGAAGGTTAGAGACTGAACTAGTTGAGGTTACCCAGAGGAATGGAGTCAATGGGATATTCAGGAGGATCTTAGAGATTTGTTGTAAGGGATTGGCGGAAAAGGCCAACAATGTGCACAAAGTTGGAGGCCCAGGAGAACTGGTGGTCTGGTTCTGGGAAAATCCAAAGGCCTGAGAACCCAAGGAGCCATCTTGATAAGTCCTTGTCCTGAAGCCTCAGAATCCACAACACCGGCTTCTCAGGGCAACAAGAGACAGATGTCCCAGGGGAGACAGAAAGAGCAAACATGGTTTCCTTTCAGCTTTTTGTTCTGCTTGAACCTCTGTGGCCTGGATGTTACCTGGTCATGTCGCCAATGATGCCATTTACCCCACTGACTCAACTGCTCATCTCTTCCAGAGACATCCTCACAGAGGCAGCCAGTTCTCTGTTATCCCATGGCTTATCTAAGTTGACACATAAGACTAACCATCACAAAAATATTTCTGGAGGTTCTTGAAAGCCGAGGTAAGATTTGATAACTTCTTCATATTCCATAGAGAGGTTCTGAGTCTCTGTAATGACAGACCATCTTATACTGGACTAGCATTCCCAAAGAATATTAAAAACAACTGTTTGAAATAAGAGAGAGAGAGAGGGAGAGAGAGAGAGAGAGAGAGAGAGAGAGAGAGAGAGAGTAATCAAAGGCAGACCAAACAAGGGGAGATTTGATCCTTGAGAAAGGACCCCAAAATGTAAACTCCACCTTTACTTTTCCCACTAGGACGATCTCCAGCCCCAATGAGCTGTACGTCATTCTATACTCTTATTTCACAAGTCTCAATATCGAGGTTAAAATCGATAGAGGCCCAGAGAGGCAAGAGCACAGAAGGGCTCTCTTGACCGGGCATACAAACTGCTTGCGTCTTGTCTGACTGTCGAGCTTCTGCTCACGAGAGGTGGGACTCCAGGCCACTCGGCAGGAGGAATGCAGACGCCCAGGGTACTGAGTGATCGAAGGCTGTACTTTATACCTATGACAGAATTTTAAGTTAGAGGAGCTTGATAGAGTTTAAAGTTTTGGACAAATGCCAGAACCATGCTTTAAGAATAAAATATTTATATAAATATTAAGGATTTTGTCCTAGGACTGAGGGGAAATGAAATGATTCAAGATTCATTTAAGTTCTCACTGGGACAAAACTTAACGCATTGTAGAGGAATATGATAAAATTCATATTTTGATAACCACCTTCAATATATGAAGAAATACTAACTTTGTAAATCAACAACAACAACAGATGTGGCTTATAGCCAAAAGAAAATTAAGCAAAAGGAGCAAATCCAGGTCTGGTATGCAGACATTGTCACTAGATAACATGATTTAAAATGCAAGACATCCTCTGAGGAGATTATAAAAAAATTAGTGATCAGATGACAAGGGACTTTTCAGAAAGGTGTGGAAACCATAAAGGTGCCAAAATGGGAACCCTAGAACAGAAAGAAACACAGTATTTTATACTTAAAAAATTGTTTTAATTAACAGTATAGTGAACTCTAAAATAAGCCAGTAAGATAAGACAACATTAAGTCTGAAACAGAGAGAAAAAATTCAGGAAAACAATGAAAACTCTTCTGTGACTACAGAGTGATACCACACTGTTTAAAATCTGTGTGTGTGTGTGTGTGTGTATGTTTATGCATGTGCGCACGTGTGTGTCTGCATGTGTGTCTGCCTGTGTGTGTATCCATGTGTCTGTGTGTCTGTGTGTCTTTGTACATCTGTGTGTGTCTGTGTGTGTGTTTGTATGTCTGTGGTGTGTATGAGTATGTGTGGCCTATATGTGTATATGTGTTTTCTGGTGTGTGTCTGTATATCTGTGGGTGTTTGGTGTGTATGTGTGTATGGTATGTGTGTATGTGGTGTGGGGTATGCTTGTATGTTGTGTGTGTGTGATATGTTTATATGTGGGGTGTGTGTGTGTGAGAGAGAGAGATTTATTGGGTAGGGAGCTGTGGGGGTGTGTAGTAGGAGGCCACTTGTTCATTTCCCAACCACCCAGACTCCCAAAATAATCACTCAGAAACTATATTAATTAAAACACTGCTTGGCCAATAGCTTAAGCATATTGGTAGCTAGCTCTTACATCTTTGGTTAACCCATTTCCATTATTTTATATTTTACCGCAAGGCTTGTAGCCTACTGGCAAGGTTCTGGCTGGCAGCTGGTGTCCCTCCTCTGGCAGCTCCATGGTATCTCCCTGACTCTGCCTTCTTTCTCCCAGCATTCAGTTTAGTATCCCCCCCCCCCCCCGCCACTGTCTAGCTCTGTTTTGCCCAGCTATAAACTCAAAGCAGTTTCTTTATTCATTAACCAATAAAAAGCAACACGTATACAGAAGGACTTCCCATATCTGGGGTGTGTACATGAGTTCATGGAACAGTCAGAAGACAACTTGGGGAGAGGATTCTCTACTGCGTCTTGTTGGAGAGGGTGGGATTTTCTCTTGTTTCCGCCTCATCATGTGCTCCAGGCTAATTAGCCTGTGGATTTCTGGGTGATTCTCTTGCATTCACATTCCAGCCTGTCATAGGACCACTGAGGCTGACACCAGCACATATGGCTTTGCTTTGACCTGGGTTCTGGGGGTTAAACTAAGGCCATCAGGCTGACACAGCAAGCTCTGGAACACCCGGCCACCTTATTACCTCCCCAGTCATGTTTCAGGAAGGGAGGGAGCTGAAATAAGAAGTAGACACGTCTCCATTCCTAACTCAGAAGCAATCTGCAATGGATAACCACTTGAAAATGAAACTTTAGTTTCTTCCGAGGACGTCTCCCTGGGAAACAAAGTACCCTCAAAGTTCAAGTGACTGACTGACAGAGAGCAAACTCAATGGTGTCTTTGGAGGTTCCTTGTTTCATGATGTCAGGACTTCTTTTTTTATTTGATTTCAATTTAATTTTATTTATACATTTTCAATTTCTTCCTTTTCTTTCTGTCCTACAGGTCCCGTGAGTATGTATTATGGCTCACCACTTAGTGTTTTTAGGGATCCCTGACTATGAGCGAGTGAGGGTCTGTGCTTCTATCCGTTCCTTACACCTTTTCTTGGGCTCTTTTCCTTCTGTTTCTTTGTTTTGTCATATTCCAATGTGTTAATTTTTGTTTTATCTTATTGTATCTTATTTTATTATTATTCCCTTAGAAATCTGTTTGTTTTCTAATGAAAGAGAGAAAGCAGATAGATTTGTGTGAGAGGGAGCTGGGAGGAGCAGAGAGAAGGGAAACCATAATTAGGATATATTATGTGAACAAAAAACCCTATCTTTAATAAAAGAAAAGTTAAAAAATTAAAAAATATAAATACTGCAAAACCCAAAGACAGTTCACGGAAGACAAACTGGCAGTAAATGAGAGGTGCACTGGCACGTGAGGTTCAGGAGACACACCCGACTTTATCTGGAAGTAACGGAAGACAAGAACAGTTCTCTTTCCAATCCCATCTCAGTAAAACATCCTCCAAAAGGTTGACATTTTCACCTAAAAAGTTAAAATCTTCATTTGAACATTTTCAGGGCTGGGAAGGCAGCCCATGGTAAAGTGATTCCACACAGCCAGCACCCACGTGACCAGTGTGATATCACGCTGGGCAACCCTGCACCAGAGAGGCAGCTACAGTAAGATCCATGAGGCTGGCGCTGGCCAGTCGGTCTAGTTCTTTTGCATAGCTCCTAAGGAATAGCACCTGAGGTTTCTCTCTGGCCTCTACACAGCATGCATATGTATGCATGGGCACCAAACACATACATGTGCCCACATACAAGGAGACACCTACACATCCCCACATCCTCTCTCACAATATGTGTGTGCTGAGTGTGTATGTTTACGACAGTTTTTTAAGCATGGAAGATACTTTCCACAAACAAATCAACATTTTAGTTTTGGGTTTTCTTTGCCCCAGCATTTTATCCAAAAATATTGTCAAGGTCACTGCAGCATAAATCTAATCCACAATCAAACAGGATGAGGCTGTACTTTGATTCAACCCACCTGGAAAATTATGTATCTTGGCACATTCAATCACAGCAAATGAGCACTACCCTTTCTATCAAGATACTTGTAGCAATACAGTCAAAGGTAGACATGATGCTAGACAAGTTTTCAAAAACATTATTTCTTCCTTGCCAAAGATTCGTAGCAGAAGCCCCATAGTGTGAGTATGGAGAATGCGTTTGGCTAATTCACTGAACTCCCTGCAGTAAATAGAACAATAGATGTGACCAAGGCCAGTTAGAATTAGTTGCCTTCTGGTGTGAGAGCTAAATTTGTTCTGCTTGTTCTTAGCTTATGTTAAAACACACACATACACACACACACACACACACACACACACACATACACACACACACACACACACTAGAACACACATCTTTAGTTTTATCGATCTACAGAAATAAATTTACACATGGCCACCACCACCACTCCCACCGACCTGCCTGACTCAGTGTTAAGTTTAATAGTTATTTTAGAACTTAATTTAACAAATAGTAATTTTTAAATGCTGAAGAAAGATATTCTAATGGCTTTCGAGATAGGATCTCACTATGTGGCCTAGGCTAGGCTGCCATGCTCAACTAAAATTTTGGTCCTATGGAAAGGAATGAGGATTTAAAAATGGTAAAAATATTGGCAAAAATGAAGGACCATTTTTTTCTTTCCTTACAAGCATTAACGTCTATTAGGCATTTAAAGAAAAACAGAGTATATTTTGAGATTTATAATATTTTAGGAGTATAGAAACAATATGCAGATATTATAAGTGAATGGATAGTTGGGAATCCTTGTAATATTTGAGCAGAGAAATGGGAAGTGCAATGAGATTAAGCCTCACCCCACCAAGATTAGTCTTATATAGCCCTGATGGTCTCAAACTTGTTTTGTGGCCCAGGATAACTTTGAACTTCTGATCTTCCTGCTCCTCCTCTGAGCGTTGAGATTATCGGAGTGCACCACCATGCTTGCCTTACAGTGCGCTAGGCAATACTCTACCAACTGAGCGGTAGCTACAGCCCAAACTGTCTCCGAAAGGTCATCCTTCAGCAGGATTCGGGGCATCAGAGAAGCGGTCTCCTGGTGTCCTGAGGGACAGCCAGTGCAACTTGGAAAATGGTCAGGAAAAGGAAGTGATTGGAAAGAGCACCTCGGTTTTTGGAGCTTGGTGATACAGAACTGACTGGTGTCCCTAAGAAAGCAGGGACTCCGATGACAAGAGTGGGAGACAACCATAGAACAAGGATGGCCAGCTCACACAGGCTCCCACTGAGAGTAGGTGAGATGGGACCGTACAGGTGGAGGTGACTGACAACTCAGAGTGAGGTGTCTCCTCATGAAAACCCCAGTGTGTGTCCTCAAAGTCTTACGGAGTTTGTGTGATTTGTTTTAACCATATGCTATACGATTTATAAGGAATGTTCTAATATATACAAACTATTAGAAAGAAAAATATATGCAAGCAGTGTCAAAGAGAGCCTTGTAGAACAGGGTCTCAGGAGGTCTTTCAGTCTGGCCCCCTGTCTCTGAGCAAAAGGCCAAGGACAAAGGCCAGCAGGCTCTGAGCATCCAGCCAGGGATTCATCACCCGCCACACTCCATAGATAGGTGGGTGTGTGGCCGATTATCCCTTAGCTGTTGCCAAGTCATCTCTTGGCCTACTTTTGCTACAGTCTTTGATTTCCCGGAGTAGGGTGACATCAGCAAAGAACACAGTCAAAGGGTCAGCCCAGGAACAAAGTCCCAAAGGTCAAAGTCCCCTGGCCCCTTTTCCCTGGCGCCTCTGGTAACTGCATATACTTGGCTGTGAGAATTTCCATTGGATCAGTGTGCCTACTTCATATTTACTCAGAATGTCATTCAACTACCCCGGTGACGGCCTTGGAATCTACTCCGATCTAAACCACACTGTGAATGAGATGAAGCGATCATTTTATTCTCTTCCATGCGCCATTCTTCAGCTCTTTCACACGTTCTGGGACCTATTATGAAGGTAGCCACTGCATGCCCAGTGTCCTAGTCTGCCAGCCTGCACCCCAGTGCCACTCAATGCCCCTGTTTTTTCCCCTTTGCCCTTTTGATTCCAAGTTCCTTCTTAACCACTAACATCAGTGAAGAGTTTGAAGAAAACAGATTCACTGACTTAATTGAAAAATCATACCATTTCTGAAGGCTTTGCCTCAGCAAGAACATTTGAACTGTTGTTAATGCTTTAAGGATTTATTTGTGCGTGTGTGCGCGCGCGCGTGTGTGTGTGTGTGTGTGTGTGTGTGTGTGTGTGTGTGTGTGCGCGCGCGCATGCGCAAGCGTGCACTATGTGTCCATACACACTATGATTGGATTGGTGTCTATTGATGCAAAAAAAGAAAAAAGAAAAGAAAAAAGAGTCCTGGAGGTGCAGTAACAAGTGGCTGTGAGCTATGTAATTTGGGTACCAGGAACTGAACTCAGGTCCTTGAAAGAGCAACAAATACTCTTAACCACTGAGCTACCTCTCTGGCTCCTATAGCTATTTTTCAACTCTGCTATATGCAAGAGAATCTCTAGGCCAGGCAAAAAAAAAGAACTAAAGCCCATCCTTTAATTTGGTCTGCAGTATTATATATTACTAAAATCATAGCTAACTTCTGCCGCTCGTGTGTATTCATTTCATGAAACACTGTTTAATGTTTCAGGGTTAAAACCCAAACATGAAGTCATAAAATTGTAGCACTCTCGTTTCCCGTACGGAAAGCCTGCATAGAGAGATCTGTTTGCCTTCGTCATTCTCTCGCATCCCCGCTGGTCTCCTTGAGGAAAATGTTACTGATAAGCACATACGGGTCTGTATCTACCCCGCCTGCTCATGCAGCTCTGGTATTTTAGTACTTGTTTTCCTTCTTCTCCCCCTTCCTCCCACCCTTCCAGACTACTTTTACTCTTAATCACACATGCACACATACATGCACACACACACAAAGCTAGAAAGTATCTAAACTTCCTTCCCATCCTAACCCAATGTATGTATGACTCTCCAATTGCATAAGAGTTAAACAAAAGTCAAGAGTACAGTAGCTTAGTGCCATTGTATCATCTAAATAGTAACTTGTCGTTGAATAGTTTTTTGAAAATTGGAATACCTCTGCCTTTCTCTTAATTCAAGATCCCTTCCAATTCACAAAATACATCTCTTCTCTTAGTCCCCCAAAGGTTTGACTCCAACATCTGTTTCCTGGTCTTCTGTGGAAGTAATTATCAGATTATAGACTTTCTACTCTGCTTCCAAGCACTCAGACTTGCTCCTTGTGGCAGCTGCTCTTTCAGTGAGATCATGAGTTTGCAGAGATAAGAGATAAGATATGTTATAGAACTTAACACATAATATAGATCAAGACACATACTGAGCAACATAAGGGGGTAGATTCTTTACCTTCACAAGAATGCTGAGTGCTTCTTGGATAGTTTAGACTCCCTTGTGTGTTTGCATTTTCCAAAATGGTACCCCACCTCCCAAATACCCAATGAGTACAAAGCAGGTTACAATCAATGAACAAACTTAAAATATTGAACTCAAATCTAGTCAAGGACTGATTCAAGGTTCAAGGAGCGCCTATGAGCCCACCTTACTCCAACGATTGAGCTAACCCGACTGGAACATTAAGTCTCAACCCAGGCCAGGAATTTTATTCTCTTGATCAGAAGATTTTACTCTAACAACAGTCACACACTATTTCTTATGCATAGTTGCATGGTGCAGGGAGAGGAGCTAGTAAAAGCCACTGTTCCTGGGGTCTAATGAAGCCATGAAAAACAAAAGAAAATGCAGAATCTGAAATTACCAGATTTAGCTTTTTTTTTTTCAGGAATGAAGAAAATAATAGAGAAGTCTTACCTACTTAATCTTCATCATTATAATAACCAGTTTGTGTTTCATTTGGTATCTAAAGCAGGCAGAAACATTGCAACCATCACAGTGGGTTGATGCATATGTGACTTATAGAAAAAGGGCATCCTTTCATGTGTTTATATAAAACAATCAGAATTTAAATGATAAATTACTGAGTACCCGAATGACACCTGTGAGTAAGAAAATAAAGGGAGCCTAGTGATGGCACAATTTAAACCTCGGAGTAACACACTGAGAGAAAAAGTAATTGCATGCAACCAAGACAATTTTCACGGCTGAAAAACACATTACATTTCTTTATCTTTGAGCTGATTTACTTTATGTGTTTCTCTAAAACAGAGTCGTAACAGGCCAAAGGGAACAAAATAGAGTGTGCTATCCTCCCCCCGCCCTTGGGGAACAGGCTTCGCTCTGAACATGCTGATGACAGCTGCCTGGCCTTTCCTGCTGCTGAGAATCAGCATGAACGTGTTGATGGATTCCGCAGAGCCTGGTCACAGCCTGAAATCAGATGGAAAGTGGGCAACGCCTAACACAAAACTCTAGGCAAGGAACAGCCCTGCTAGAAGTGCAGGGCATTATCTATCTTGTATCAATATGTTTATTTTAACAAAATCTTGGGGAAGGAACGGTATCTGAAAACCAATGAAGTTTTCAAGTCAATGTTACAGGGACATGCACTCTTTCTAGAGTGATCTACCAAGAGTAGCCTTGCCCTTTGTAGTTCATAAGCTCATGTATTCCCCTCAATAACTTATCTATTCAAAGAGGAATCCCCGGCCCACCGTGTATGTGAGCTCAGCCCCGACTCCTATTACTCCCGACTCCCACTCTGCTTCCATGCAAATCAGCGTGTTGATGCCATAAGAACCAATTTCCAATTCTCCTTGGCTTAAAAGATAGTACTATGAAAAGGCTACTGCCTCTCCAAGGAAGTCCTCCTTCATCAGGCCTTTCCAGAACAATTGCCACCGCAAGGGAAAGTCAAAGCCAGGAAATAGTATTTCTACCCAGACGATCACTTTCAATCCCACATCACTGTCTAAAGCCCCATGGTGCACTAAACTCCAAGCAATCAGGCAAATTTCATTTCCATGTGTATCCAGGTGGATACAGTCGTGTCCTGACGCATCGGGCTCCACTGTCCCTTGCCACACCTTCCACAAAGATTTTGCTTGTTCTTGTCTCCTCTCATCAAAATACAAGCATCACAAAGTCAGGGCCCCTAGTCTGTTTTGTTCACTGCCCTACCCACAGGTCTGAGAAAACAGATTCCTGGTGAATTCTTGTTGAACGAACAAATAACAATGCAGGAATGTTTCAAAAAGCAATGTCAAAGGCAAGGGGAACCAGCTGCTAACATAAAGAGGGAGGCCAGCGAGGTCAGAACTGTGACTGAGCAGAAAACTCTCTCAGCCTCCTAGGTGCCCCAGTGGCCTAAGGTGACCAGATCTCCCCGCCCCACGAGAAGTTAAAAATCTGGGTTTTTATTTTATTTTTTTTAAAGTTTATTAATTTATAAAAGTTTCCATTTCAGCCCCTCCTCCCAACACCCTCCCACTCCCCCCACTCCCTCTCCTCCTCCCTCTCCATTCCTAAGAGCAGTCAGGGTTTCCTGCCCTGTGGGAAGTTCCTCCCCGCTCCCTCCAGGTCCAGGAAGGTGAGCCTCCAAACAGACTGGATCCCAAAAATCCAGTATATGCAGAGGAAACAACTTCCAGTGTCATTGTCAATGGCTTTTCAGTAAGACCCTGTGCCAGCCACATTCGGAGAATCTGGCCACATTCAGAGAATCTGGTTGGATGGAGATAGAGACAGAGACCCACATTGGAACACTGGACTTAACTCCCTAGGTTCAAACGAGAAGCAGAAGGAAAGAGAACGTGAACAAAGAAGGCAAGAACAGAGGGAACCTTCACCCGTTGATGGATGGCGATACAGACGGAGACCCACATTGGAGCACCGGACTGAGCCCCCCAAGGTCCAAATGAGGAGCAGAAGGAGGGAGAACATGAACAAGGAAGGCAGGACCATGAGGAATGCGATCACCCACTGATACAAGGGGACTGATCTAATGAGAGTTCACCAAGGCCAGCTGGACTGGATCTGAACGAGCATGTGATCCAACCAAAAATCTGGGTTTTTAAATGTAAGATCTAATTTGTTTAAATGTGGCTCAAATGTTTTCAGAACCACAGGCAGGTCATGGCCCCTAAATGCGATGTTAATCTTCGGCTCTGCTGTAGGGCAAGGAAGCTGAAAGCTCCAATGGCCATGTTGAGTGGAGAAAGAAGGCAGGGAAAATGGAATCTCCACAACCAACTACTTGTCACCTAAGCAGTAATTTGGAGGAGTCCCTGCCCCACCTCCTCATCTCCCATTCCCACCTCCTCACCTCCCATTCCCACCTCCTCACCTCCCAGCCCTACTTCCTCATCTCCCACCCTCACCTCCTCACCCCCACCCCACCTCCTCACCTCCCTGCCCTACCTCTTTACCCCCATCCCCACATCCTCACTTCCCCGCCCTACCTCCTTACCCCCCATCCTTACCTCCTCACCTCCCACCCTCACCTCCTCACCTCCCAACCCTACCCCCTCTTCATTCAGGAATTAGAAAAGAATTCTTTTTACTTATAGAACTATTTTCTTTTCTTCATTTTTGAACACTCACGAAAAGTAAGAAAGGAATTAACCCTGTCTTCACTATTGTGTGTCTTATGTAATGGTCTCTAAATAAATAAGAGACCACAGTAAAGGGCTCCACGGTGAAAATACTTCTAAAGCATTATTAAGTCCAAAATAACACTGTAATCTAAGTGTCTCTAGTATCTACTATCAATTTCCTGTCACAGATTGGACCAAGGCAGGAATTCTCCTCTATAGCTAATAATTTGATACGGTTACATAATGAATGTTTCTTTTCTTTGCCCCGAAGTTGAACTTTGTATATGGAGGGGCTGCCAAGCGTATTTTCACTGAAATGAAATGCTGTTTTCCAATGATTCCCCACGAGGATCGAATTCAGAAGAAGTGTTGGAAAACATCAAATGTCTGCATTTCCTTGAACCTCGCTGGAGGCGGTTTAGTTCATCCCATCTTTCTTCTCCAAGGAGAATTAGTAGAGAGTAAGATCAAGCAAACCGGAAGGGTAATTGTGGTCTGCAGCAGCCCCAAGCCTATTCTTGTGTTCTTCAGAATCAATGACGAGGTGCCCAGATGCTGCAGTCAGAGACACAGCACTGGATTCCAGGGGAACTGTTTTTCTCAGGGAGCATTGGAAATCAAGCAAGCCTTATGCAGTTAGGAGATGGCCCAGTAGGTAGGATGCTTTCTATATAAACATGAAGACCTGAGTTCAGACTCCCGTACCCGCCTCTATGCCCATGTATACGCAGCCGGTACAACAGAGCGTGCCTATGATCTCAGCTCTAGGAAACAGACAAGAGGATCCCCAGGCCTGCTGCCCAGCCAGTCTAACTGCATGGGCAAACTCCAGAGTTCAGAAGAGATCATGTCTCAAAATTAACATGAACATCTGCTTAAGAACCGTACACATGCATGCCCCCTACACATGTACACACACACGACATGTACAGAGCAACATCCACCTTCCTATTTACAGAGGATACTACCACCCTTCCTTTCATAAGATTCCTAAACAACCCCACCAGCTACTCTTTCTGTAGGGCCACTGCCATTTTAGACAGCTATGAGAATGTCTGTATTAATTCTAGGATAACCGGGGAAGCAAAAACAACAAAATTCTCTCTGTCCACTCTGTGTTTAAAATCTTCACAACATACGTGGGCCCGGCCTTCTTCCAAGGGTCCCTCCGCAGCCCCGGAGAGAGTGGCTTTTCGGCATGAAGTAAGTAAGGCCTCTAGTCCTTGGTTTTTAAAATAAAATTACTAAGACTGAAACTGGAACGCTTGTCCTCCCAGAAGTGAATGAAAATCTTAGAATCTCTGGAGATAATTCATGAACAAAATAAAATGACTTTCACAGAATTCTACAGTTCATTTACTTTAGAAATTCAGATGTTGATTCGGTTATGAAATTTTTTCACACCACTATCTCTCTAAATACGTCCTCTTCAAAACGGTCAGTTAGTTCACAAAAAATCCATAAGGTGTTTTTGATATTTCCTTTTATGTACAAGAGCAAAAATTGCAACAAGCCGCCCACTTGTTGGATGCCTATAGCAGTACTATTTTTTAAATTGGATTAGATTTAAAGGTCCTAGATCACCGGGTGAGAGCAAGCTCAAAACTTCTGAGGATGAGGGTGGGAAAGGACGGGTGATGAAGAGTGAGAGGAAGCCACCACTACCAGGAAAGTGCCCTCACCAGTGTGCTCACACACATGGAGGCGAAAAATAGTGGGCAAAAAGCACAGGGAATTGAGTTTAAGTTGTGGAGAGATGATTTTAAAATTTGAAAACACATATACTTAAATTTTTCAGAAAATAAATTATAGAAAATTTTTTTAGATTACAGGAAATGATAAAACTTGACAAATAAATATCAATTAGTAGATAAGATAAAGAACCATTAGAAAGCTTCATCATTAAAAAAGAAAAGAAAAGAAAACATAGCTAAGATTTAAACAGTCCAACAGCCTGTGAAAACAAAGATTGCAGGAATTGGAAAGCTGAGCTCAGGATCCACCAGGCACACAGCATGAAAGAGTAAGATTAAAATTGCCAAAGGTAAATCTATAACATAGAAACTCAACACAACACGTGATCCTCTAAATAACTATATGATTGAAATCTCCTAAGTCTTAAGTACTGTTGGGCAAAGCAGGCAAGAAGGAAGGATTCAGAAAGGATGGAGAACTAACTTTGTGGGAGGAAAATGAGTTCATTAAATTGTGTTAATGGTTTCACAGACCAACAAATAGCGAGGTCTAACAAAACTGTATGCTATAACCATGTAGAATTTGTTCTCTGTCAGTTCTACCAAAGTGAAGCTATTTAATGTCATTCCACATGACCCAAACAGGAAGAAAGGAAGGGAGGGAGGGAGGAAAGAGTGAAGGGAGGGAGGAAGGGCAAAAGAAAGAAAAAAGAAAGAAGGAAGGAAGGAAGGAAGGAAAGAAAGGAAGGAAGGAAGGAAGGAAGGAAGGAAGGAAGGAAGGAAGAAAGAAAGAAAGAAAGAAAGAAAGAAAGAAGGAAAGAAAGAAAGAAAGGCTAAAGGAATCAAGAATATCTAAAGTGGGACTAAAAAGACCGCGTTTGGTGGTTAAGAGTGCACACTGGCTTCTTAGTGTGTTTTCTATTGCTGCGATAAAACAGTAACTAAAAACAACTTGGGGAAGAAAGGTTTAATCTGATTTGTGTCAAGGTCTTCTTCAGAATTTATTGGTTGAACCTGCCAAATGTATGTTTAGTTAATTCATCTTCTTTAAGAATCACCTTAGGCATTTATTTTTTAGATTAAAGGTAATTTAAATTATACATATGTGAGGATGTCAGAATTTCTAGATATAAATCGATTCCACTAAGAAACTAAAGGGAAAATCAATTCATCATCTCAGAAAGAAAATAATTCAAGAGCAATAAAAACTTGTTGATGATTAAAAACGGGAAAACATTCAAGAATATAGAATCTGGGAGGGGGAGTCCTTGACTTCAGATACAGTATTACTTAAAAATTTTGAGAAGATTTATTACCTGTGAAATTTTAGAAGAATTCTAACAGTATTGATGATATGACAAAAAAATAAGCCTCTGTCTCTTCTCTCAAGAATGGTAGTCGGAGAGCTGGAGGCAGACAACGAAAGGACCACACTGACCTTCTGCACTGAAATCTCAACTTGTTACCTCCTTGTACTCTACACTTCCAATCCACAGTAATTTTCTTATGCCTTCGAACACCATCTAACAGTGCTGTGTGATTTGGTTATTATGCTCATTTAGCATTTTCTAAATTTCCCCAATAAGATGTAAGTTCCTTCCAGCCAAGATTTCTGTTTTGATCTCTGTTGTATCTTGAGAAACGTTCAATGACTATTTTCCATCGAGGAGTTACAACTCAGCAGTCAACATGAACGAAGTAGACATGCTAAATGATAAACAGACACCTTTACAAAGCAATATTGTTGACAATAAAAAGCTGCATGAGGAATTAAGACTCCTGCCACAGGGCCTGGCCTGTGAAGGGCAAAAGCACAAGAAGCTTTTGTGTTTGTCGACATTAATAACTACACACATGATGAAGGTATAAGCATATAAAGGAAGAACATTTAACTTCAGGATAGAATTACCTCTAAGGAGGGCCGAAGAGAAATGTCTCATTCTAAATATGATAGCATTAGTTTTGCCTTCATCACGATTCTCTGGATCACAAGGAGAAACTCACCTGTACTAAACAATTCCTTCAGAAGAAGAACACCATGGGAGCCGCAAGTGCTAAGCCAAGTGCTAAGATGTAAGAGCATGGTATGCAGGGAGAAAGCAGGCTTGAGAATGATGTGTAGAGGTCAGCATAGGCCTCTCTGGGTTCTTTGTTTGTGTTTGCTCTTGTTGTTTTCATCTTTGGTTTTAATTTTTATCGAGGACCATAACTATTAGGAAGAGGAAAACAGACATTAAACAATTTGTTTCTTTAAATTTGATCAAAAATGATTATTAATATGTGCATAAAACTAAAATGTCATTTTAGTCCTTTGCTGAAAAGTAGTTTTTTTTTTAAGTGTGAGTCTTTCTCTCCCATCACATTTTCCTTAGGGAACATACCTATGGTCTAATTTGAAAACAACAAAATGTTGTGTTCTGTGAGCCAAGTGCCACAATGGTGTCTGTGTCCTTCCTAATGACTCAGATATCGCTGTTTCTTAGGTTGAGGACTTCTGGGAACTCTAAGTGCCAAAAGAAGGGGCAAATGGAGAGAAGGGGATGAAAAGAGAGGAGAAGATCACAGAGAAGAGGTGAGGGTAGGAAAGAGTGAAGAGGGGTGGGAAAGCGGAGGAGAGAGAAGAGAAGGGAGAATGGAGGGAAGGGGCAGGAAGGAGAGGGGAGGGTAGAGGGAAGGGGCTGGAAGGGAGGGGAGAGAAGAGAAGAGAAGAGAAGAGAAGAGAAGAGAAGAGAAGAGAAGAGAAGAGAAGAGAAGAGAAGAGAAGAGAAGAGAAGAGAAGAGAAAGGAGAGTAGGGCAGGAAGAAGAAGGAAGGGAAGGAACAAAAGCCAACCATGACAGCCAGTATTACCAGTTTTCAGAAATGATTTTCTCAGTTCTCTTCTTCGGCCTCAAGATTGGTCAGAATCCGTGTTTCCCCCAAACTGTCTGCTCTTTACAGCTAGGAAATGGTCACCCCAGATCTTCAGCTTCCCTGCTTTGCTTTTGAGTTTGTGTCATTTCTCACAAATGACGACTGAGGCCATCTTCCCATTGACAGTATTGACATCCAGTGTGTCCCCCAACCACTTCCTACTCAAGCACAGCCGTCTTCTGTGAAGCTCCCTTCTCTGTGCTCTCTGCTGCATTCTCTAGTCTTCAAATGTCTCTCGAGCAGCCACTCAGTATCCCGACAGTCCTTTCGGAGTCCACAACAGGACCCCTTTGCGTTCCATCTCAGGAACATGGAACTGCGTCTTTTGAACACAATATTCTGCACAGCCTTCTCCTTAGAAGCATGCAGACCAAACGGAGTAGACCATTGCCGATTAGCAAATTAACAAATGTACCAAGGCATTGTCTGAATTTTTTTTCCTATTACATGATAAGTTGTTGTTAGAGTCAACAAAAGTCAGAAAATTTGTGGTTATTCAAGAATTTTCTTCTAAAAATAATATGTACACTGGGCTTTGTCTGGCAGTGCACACCTTTAATTCCGGCACGCAGGTGGCAGAGGCAGGTTGATCTCTATGAATTCAAGGCCAGTCAGGGCTATATGTAGAAACACTTTCTAAAAAAAATACATAAGAAATTAGAAAGCCTGTGTTGCTAGCAGAGACACTTGGAACCTGACATGATGCTCAGAAATGATTTTTGCCTCATAGATTCACAACCTATGATCATCACAAGGTAACACACAGTGGTAAGTTTTTTCTAGTTCCTTCTGTTGCAATGAAGTACCCTGACAAAAAGCAACTTAGAGAAGAAAGGACTTGTTCAGCTTTTAATTCCAGGTTACAGTCCATTATTGCTGGTAAGTCAAAGCAAAAACTGAAGACAGCAACATCACATGCAAGAGCAGAGAGAGAAACTAATGTGTGTTTACTTGCTCGGATTGATTAATTTTTTTTCCACTCATACAGGTCCAACCTGTGATGTGATGCTGCCTACATTCAGAGTGGGTCGTCCCACCTCAACTAATCTGATTAAGAAAAAAGAAAAATCCAGCTGGGTGCAGTGACACAGGCTTTGAACCCCAGCAGTCAGGATACAGAGCAGGCAGATCTCTGAATTTGAAGCCAACCTGGTCTAGAGCAAGTTCCAGGACAGAAGACGGGAGGAGGAGCAGGAGGAGGAGAAGAAGACGTCCATACAGGAATGCTCATAGACCAAACCGATCTAGGTAATTCTTCACTGAGACCTGTAAGCTAAGACTATGCTTTCATTTGGTGGCCACCCAGACCTAAATAATCACACAAAAACTATATTAATTACAGTACTGTTTGGTCAACAGCTCAGGCTTATTCCTAGCTCGCTCTTACATCTTAAATTAACCCATTTCTATTATTTTATATTTTACCACAAGACCATGGTTTGTTACCTCACATCTTTCTTCTTGGGTGGCTACAGGGCATCTGTCTGACTTTGCCTTCTCTCTCCCTGCATTCAATTTAGGTTTCCCACCTACCTATAGTCCGCCCTGCCAAAGGCCAAAGCAGCTTCTTTATTAAAAATGGTAATAAAACATATTCACAGCCTATAGAGGGCAATCCCACATCAGAGACCCTCTTCCCAAGTGATTCTTGCTTGTGTCAAGTTGACCATTAAAAATAATCAACACCACACGCCACAAGGGCAAGTGTCTCTGCCTATTAGCCCAGCTACCCAAACTTGATCCATGTAGGTCTCCTTAAATTGCCTCTGTTGGCCCCTGTGCTATGCAGAGTCTCTATCGGAACAGTCAGGCAAGCTGCCTTGGCAGCAGTGAGAAATGCCAGCTACATAATCTGTTGTGCTATCCGGTGAGTTACTTGGAAACTGGAAACATTCCTTTAGGCTAAAGCAGGAGCAGAGCCGCACATCTCCGTGACTAGAGCAGAGTCTGCCTTTGCGGACCCATGAAGATGACGTAACCACAAGCAGCTCATTAATCTCCTTCTAAGTCTTAAGTCCCAAGTCACAGTAAATCAAAGTAAAATGAGTTTCCATGGAACAAAGCTAGGGAATAATTTTGATGGTGTGTAAAACATTTTATGGCTTCGGATTGAAAAGCTGCTTACTTTTTCAATAATAATTACATAAGCTCTTGATTACACTTATAAAGACCTCAGTTAAGCTTGAAATCTAGGGAATACAGAATTTGGTACATCTTTAACACATAAAGGCAAGCTGAGAGTTAGGAAGGGGCAGGGGACATGGGTGAAGAGATGGCTCAGCAGTTAAGGCCACTTCTCTCTACCAGAGGACCAGAGTTCGGATCTCAGAACCTGCGTGGAGCAGCTTGTAAGCCATTGTAACTCCAATTCTCCTTCCTGACTTCCATGCACACATGTACAACACTTAAAGGCAATTGAATATAATAAATATTTTTTTAAAAACATTAGTGTTTGATCCTAGAGAACCTAGACAACAATGAAGACTCTAAGAGAGATGCATGGATCTAATCTACATGGGAAGTAGAAAAAGACCAGATCTTCTGAGTAAATTGGAAGCATGGGGACCTTGGGAGAGGGTTGAAGGGAAAGGGAGAGGTAGGGAGGGGAGCAGAGAACAATATAGAGCTCAATGAAAATCAATTTAAAAAATAAAAAATTAGTGTTTGTATATAGTACAACAATCAAGCAAATTGAAGGTTCAACCCTTTAAACTTTAGACCAGTACTGTCCACAATAGCAGAAAGGTTCCAGCAGCATGCTGTCTGACAAGTAACCATTAGACACACAGAGCTTCCAACATTGTGTTAGTGAACACTACTGAGTAGCTGGATTTTTTTAAAAAAAAGTTATTATTCAATTTCGACCTAATGTAATGTCAATAGCTACTGACTTCCGTATTGGGCAAAGAAACTTAGGCCCATACATTGCATGCTAACTGAAATAAATTTGGTCTAAACCATTATTTCATTCCTTATAGCAGAAACGTAACTGAAGACGCAATCTTAGACTATCATTTACCAACCCTTTCACTCATGCCATTAGCTCCTGAGCAGTCCTCTGTGGTCAGCAGGCAAGTGTTATCACCAGCCCTATCAAGGACAAGAAAACTGACACATTAGGGCATATCAGGTGAGTTAGGTGACTTGTGATTTCAACTACGTATTCTTTATGCTGCTTGTGAGAAACTAAAAGAATATGGTGCTTAGCAGTAAGCTGATCTGAAGTCAAGAAATTTCTGGCATGGCTAGGGCCTAACACTCAGCGCTGGGCATCCTTCCTTCCTCCCTCCCTCCCTCCCTCCCTCCCTGCCTGCCTGCCTGCCTGCCTGCCTGCCTGCCTGCCTGCCTGCCTTCCTTCCTTCCTTCCTTCCTTCCTTCCTTCCTTCCTTCCTTCCTTCCTTCCTCCCTCCCTCCCTGCTTGCCTGCCTTCCTTCCTGCCTTCCTGCCTTCCTGCCTTCCTGCCTTCCTGCCTTCCTGCCTGCCTGCCTTCCTCATCGTGGGTTCTCTCTGCTATTCATTGTCTGAGCCACTCCTGTCCCTCTGCACCATGTGATCTCAAGTCAGACCTTTGCCTGTCTTAAAATGGAAATTCGTATAGAACAATTGAATAAAGTGTCCTAACAGTAACAGGCTTTCTCTGTCTTTGAAAAGTGTGCTGGAACTTATAAGGAAAAAAATCCATTTTCTTGTTCAAATTAGCATAATGAAATATATTAAATTGAATATGTATGATGGATCACAGCTTAGAGAAAAATGAACGGCACATCCCAGCGTCTAGTCAGTGTGCAGACATATTAATAAAGGCGCCACAAACCTGCTTTTGTGATAAGCCTACACAGCAGGTACTCTGCTGGAGAGATGAGACTCATGGCAGAGAAAGACCCCAGTGCTGCTAAACAGCTTATGTTTTATACATTTACATTGAAAACGCAAACGTTGAAATTGGCTATCCAAAACCTAAGCCTGTGGTTTCGTGGATTCTCAATAATTGAAAACAGAACTTCAGGGCACTAAATCCACCTCTTCTGGGCTCCTAGCCATAACGTGCTCCAATCTGAAAACACTTGTTTTAAAAGAAGCCTCTCGCACAAAGGCAAGAAAGAAAGGGACAGGGAAGACGAGAAATTATCAATATACCGTACAAAACATCCTTGTCACTCGCTGAAATATTCTTCGCTCTGGTTGCTCTTCTGCTAATGACATCTCAACTCCACAAAATACTAAGCTTCCTAAGCCATCCAGCCTGCTTTTGTGAGCAGTAGAGGAAAACAACCTCTGTGTGAGACCATTCGTTGCCAGTGGCCCCTGTAAGCTCCCACCCTTATCCCCACCTTCCCAATCAGTGAGGCCAAGGTCATGAACCTTGGGAACGCGGATGTACTAACTTTCTGCTATAGTCGGATAACACCCACAAGGACCATTTTTTAATGTGGGTGTCTGGTGTGCAGCACCGATGTCACAAAGGCTGTTAAATGTTGACGAAAGGGTTACAAAATGAGGAGTCAGGAAGATGAAAGAAAGAAAGGCTGCAGACATGAAGGCGGTAAGATGTGGCGGTCTTTCCTAATTCATCAGAAGGGTCGCAGCTGGCATGTAGCAAAAGACACATTCGCAAAGAAAAGCCTGTCAAATTAACTGGATCAAAGTCTTAGGTGACATGGATGTCTTCAGAGATGAAGGTGCAGAGACTGGGGGGAGAGGGTCTGTTTTCTGCTGAGAATGGAGCACCGGGTGAAAGTGTGAATGCAGTTTGAAGGACCAGCTAAGAGCACTGCTCACATTCTTCCTGGTATCTTTCTGTGTGGTATCTCTCCCTCCTAGGTAGCCACGTCCTCTGGAATCACAGCCTTCATGCCAAAGGGAGGCAAGAAGCAACCTCCACAGTTTTATGGAGAAACATTTATCTCAAGAAAGATTCTGAGACCTATGAGTCCCTTAAGTAAAAGGAATTGTGACTCAAGTCAAGGGACAAAGTGACAGAATTGCAGAGGAAACAGGAGGATGGCAGAAAGGTCACCGACACCTTACTTCTGAGCCTTGCCAACCTCCCCTCGCCTCTGAGTAGTCACTGTGCCTCAGTATCAGACTTTGGATCATCAGCTTTTGACTCCCAAAACAGAGAACTTAGAGTTTTGATTGGAAACACTGGCCAATGAACTTACATGGAAAATAGCAATATCATGGCTGTTATTTTGACCCAGAGATATAAGCTGACTTAAAAATTTACAGATTTCTGTAAGAATTCCATCTTTTTTACTCATTTTAATGAAAGATTTCTGCTTGCTATTCAATTCTGTTGACTTTTTTCAATATAAACATATAAACTTTAACATTTTAGTATTTTCAAAGTTTTTCTTTTCTAACAAAGAAAAAAGAGGAATGAAGGAAAGAGGGGGTGATTAACACATCAATGCACAGATCTCAGGGACTTTGGGATTTACTTTATTTCCTTCCCTTCCAAGCCCTTTCCCCTCTCTATATTCCGTGACAAAAGTCTCATGAGTAAAATAAATATCTTTCTTCATTTGATAGTATAAGTTGTTTTTTGTTGTTGTTGTTGTTTTGTTTTTCATCTTTTCAAAACAGAGTTTCTCTGTGTAGCCCTGGATGTCCTGGATCTCACTGTGTAGACCAGGCTGACCGCAAACTCACAGAGATCCACCTCCTTTGCCTCCCACGTGCTGGGATTAAAGGTGTGCACCACCACCTCCAGGCTTATTTTTTTCTATCTTTAATACGTAGCACTATTTTAGTATTTTGAATTTATTATATTACCACTGTTCTCTCAACTTGCTTTTAATTGTTAAAGATAAACAGTTAAAGAATTTTTTCCATTTTGATAAGATAATTATTCCTTGTGAATACTGGAGAGTGTTCTGGAATTAGTGAGCTTAAATTTACTGACTACTATCCATGAACATCTTGTCTGTTTTGTTGTTCTTGTTTATCACACACACACACACACACACACAACTATTCTTACATATGTGTCCTTGTGTGCTTGGAGAAAGCTTTTTCTCTAGTGCACAAGACTGCTGGCTTCTCACTGATGCACATCTTTGGTTCGTCCAGATGTGCATCAGGATTCAGATACATACGGCAAGATGCTATTTAAAGTGACTTGCCAGTGTTCCCCATCCATGTCCCTTTATAATCTACTCACAACACAGTCACCCTATAATAACACGTCACATCATGTCATTCTTTGCTCAGACCCTGCAATGCCTCTCTGTTTCACTCTGAACAGCTGAGAAGTCCCTAAATGATCCCTGCTTACCCCTGCTATGGGCTTCCTGCCCCATTTGCTCTTCTTTAAAAATATTTCTCGACGTTAGGGAATTTTTACCAGCTTATGAGTCCTGCATCTGCAAGTCTCCATTTGAAATGCCCTCTTACCAACTAGACTATCCACACATTCTGGGGTTGTTTACTCATTGACTGCCTGCCCCCATCATAGAACCATTATCCTTTGTTACCCAGGGCAATAAATTCTCAATGCATTTCCTAATTTATCATACTTTCCAGTGCTACAGCCACACTATAATATCAGGTCAATGGGATCAGAGATCTTTACCCAATGTGTTCACTGATCTACCTCAAGTCACCTACAACAGAAGCTGATTCATGTTGGGCGTGAACTGTGTGCAACTGTCATTCCATGCCATTCTTTATAGGGCACTGCCAAAGCACAATATTGATGTCTTTATTGCTAATGTATGGGGACTATAATTTGAAGGGCTAATGTCCTGTCTTTAAAAACAACAACAAAACAAACACACCCCACTCTAAGCAGGGATCAGAACTGTCTTTCCACTGTTTTGTTCCTCGTATCAAGAACAACGCCTGGTCCTGACCCAGACAATTTGCTGAACAAATGGTCGGATGGAGGTTCCTAGAGAATTTTACTCTGCAATTTGGAAGCTAATTGTGCTGAAAGCTAAGTCTATCCAGGGCTTTGTGACTCGGGCACGCAAAGTGCTTCCGCACTCACCATTGAGGCCTAAATCACCCAGCCCCCGCCGAAGGTTTTCTCTGCTAACAGTTGCCCTTTAGAAATCCCATTGAGAAGAGAGAGTATGGGAATTTTCTGAATATATACCTCAGGATAAGAATCCCTGGGGGGAGGAGGTCCCTAAAGAATTCTAGATCTAATCCCTAAATCGGTATCTCTGGGATACAATCTGAGAAGAACCCCTGGAATTTTAATGAATAGGTGGGTTAGGGAAACAAACCTTGGCAAACAAGCACAGCAACTCATTAACAGGCTCAGAACTCCAGGGTTCTGTCAACTGGAGACTGTCAACATCAAGGAACAGGGGCCCTCAAAGCAATGTTTAAAGGAAAGGCCGAAGAGCTGGCAGATGCAGGCAAAAGGCCCTTTGGTGTGTTTTCTCAGGTGCCAGAGCCTCTCCTCTGTGCCTACCTAACATGGCCATTAGGGACTCAGGGAGTTTGGGGTGACTCACAGTCCTGTGTTTATGAATTAGTCAGAGACATCACCAACAGAAGAAGGGAGGTGGCTGCCCACCCATCCTAAGCTGCTTCTCAGACCCTGATTGCTTCCAGCTCAGGAGCAGATGAAGCCGGAAGAGACAATGTAACAATCTGGGCTGTACAGGAAAAGGGGAAGAGACTCCATGAGGCAGCAAGGGAAGCGCTGAAGCCAGCTGTGTTCACACAGGATCAAGCCTAGGAATGCCTGTTCATTCTCCCAATGATAAGAGCCTTTCTGGATATTCAAATTGCCTGTTAAAGGGGATTCAGGTTTGCGATACATTCTACCAGAAAGTGACATACATGTCAGTGTTCTAACTACTGACTGTAAAACTGTTCAAGGGAAGGTTTTGACTTCTCTTCAGAATGCTTGCAGCCCCAGCGCCATGTCTAGGGAAGCTGGTCAACAGAGGCAGTTTTGGCGCTCAGCCTTGCAAACACCTGTGCTTTGAGTCATCATTTTAGATGCCTCCCAGCAAAGTGTGCGCAACACACACACACACACACACACACACACACAGAGAGAGAGAGAGAGAGAGAGAGAGAGAGAGAGAGAGAGAAAACTTAGTAGGACAAGACCTATAATTTGATCAAATGAAAACTCTCCCCTTTTAAATTTAGCACATATCTCAGACATGTACATGCCTCGGGTCATCTTAGCTATTTCGTGTTTAGCTTCTGGGCTAGAGGAAGGGGTATTTCACAGACCCTGTGGGATTTCACAACTCTTTGCAGAAATCAGGACATGTTTATGAAAGAGTGGGCAAAACGCTTCCCATCTGTTAGCCTTCTCAGAGTGCTGACAAGAACATTCCAATATCCAGCTTGAGCCCTTTATGTCTCGGGTCTTTTCTCTATTTACTCTGACCAGGCATAGAGCTGTTGCAGTGATCAAAGGCAGGCGACGAGGCTTGGCTATTCTAGTGGGGAGCTGTGAGCAATGGAAGCACCCCAAGCTGCAGGGACTTGGATATTTCTGCCCATCTGTGTATGCCTCAGCCAAGACTGTCTCCTCCTACGACTGCTCTTGAACTTGCCTTGTTCAAGATTCTGTTCTCAGAGACACCCTGCAACAAACAGGCAGACTCTCCTGAGTGCCTTGGTCAGAGAAGTGGAGTGAGTGACCTTCGGGAATGTTGTCTACTTTCTTCCATGGTGCAAACACTCAGCTTCACTTCCAGAGACTAAATATTTGGAAGACTTGGCCAAGCCAGAGAAGACGTTCACTCTGCTTCTTGGTGAGGCCTCTGTTCTGACCCCTAAATGTCCTCTCAGCCCGCCTCTGTTCCCTTCTCTGCCCCCATACTCATTTCCGTCTTAGCTCGGCTGATCTAGACTCATCTAGTAACTTTTCCCAAATACTCAGAGAAGCGGAACCCTCCCTCTAACACTCTGGGGTCTATGCTTCTCCTTCACGGAGTCTCACACAGTTCGGACTGTGTCAGAACACAGTCAAAAGAATGACTTATGGTGAATGAGGCTTTGGGGAACTGTGAGAGAGGCTCCAGGAGAAAAGACAGAGGCCTTTTACCTCAGGTGCATTTCGTTGACTGGATTGTTCTTGGACATGATGCCATGCCTCCTGTGACAGACGTTTACATTAATTTATAAGACATGTTTATTCTTGCTGGATGTCAGAACGTAGCTATAGAATCCAATCTGGTCAGTGTACCCTGAGACTGGATATGACCTTCTGCCTTGCTTTCATACTTTCCAAGATCTAATCTATAGTACATGCCAGACAACTGTGTTTAAACTGACCTGTCCTGCAAACGTTCTGGGAAAGGGTTGTTCTGTCAATATGTGCTTACTGGCGTGTATTTGCATGTTTTTCTGTACCCAAATAACCTTCCTTAGATCATTGCCTTCTTCCTTTCATGTATAACAGCACACTGAAACTGAAGTAAGGTTGTCTAGAGCATTAGACTGTTGCCAGCCCCATTCTTTCAGGCCCTCTGACAATATCTGCCTAGGTCGGCTGAAAAGTTGACTGGGTTGTTCATTTTTCCCCCTGTAATTACTTCCTTAATAGTTACTAAAAATCTGATAGAATTCTAAAATGACCTCCAACATTGCCACCTTGAGATACAGGGGTTTTTGTGTTTACCCCTTTCCTTGGTGTGGACATGCTCTGTGGATACAACGGAATGCCATTCCTCTGGCTGTGGATGCTATGGAGGCAAAAGAATCCTGCAGACGCAATTAATGCTCCTAATCAGGTGACCCTGAGTGGATTAAAGGAATATCGTTTTGGGTGGGTGTGGCCTAGTGACGTGAGCCCTTTGAATGAGGATCCACAGACCCTCTCCTACTAACCTTAAAGAAAGCAAACTGACAGAGTTTGCGACTACAGACACACTGATCCTGTCAACAACTCCGCTATCAATCCGCTGCTGTGGAATGACTGTGAATCCAAGAAGAATCACGCTGCTGTTGCACCGGGAAACACTTACTTGGGATGTTGGGCTGCCCACAGCATTAACAGAGGGGCACATGAGCAAACAGGGTCATTGACAGTCCCAGTAGCCCACACGATGCCTTCCAGAACTAGGAAATTCTAGTCAGCGAGAGGACACTTAAAACATGTTCCCCACGTCCTGCAACCACAGCATATAGAGTTGTCAGTCACAGGCATCTGCCACCAAGGGCTTGTGGACAACCATACCAAGTATGGGGGAAGGCCTCAACTTCCCTGGCCAGCAACTCATGACGAAGTAGCTTTATATTGGCACTGAGACTTTTATTCAATTACCTTCTGTATTGTTTCTCTCCCAGTTAGGGTGCCGCCTTCTTTTAAACCCTCCAACCACTATTCTTTCGGATTTCAAAAGTAAAATCCTTTAAAATACTCAGAGGCTAGCAATCTATAATAAAACTTTTCTCAGAGTGTGGACGGGATCTCCGAAGATTCATTACCATCTGTCCTAAGCAAGAACAAACTGGTCCTGGGGCATAGAAGCAGGAAGGGTACAAATTAATAGTAAAAGTCACTATTATTTGTTTAATTATCAAGATCTACCACAGCATGAGAAGTTTCCGTTACATCTATCAGTTGTTTTGTCAAACAGCACTGTCAACACAAAGGCATAGACAGGGGTTCTGCCTTACTTAGCTCTTTATAATCCACTCAGCCACATCCATCCATCAAAGCCTGTATTCCACACACCCGCCAGAGGACCACACGATCCGCAGGTCAACTTGTGCTGTTTGGATGGACCTCATCTGCAGGCAGCATTGGACGTCTCCTCAGGGAGCTGAAGTAAACCCCACCACACAAGATCCCAGAGGAAAGGGCTTGTAATAGACTTTTTTTGTCATTCATACCCTTAGTGAGCGGTTGTCTGTGTTTTACAACTTCTAGAGGCTCACAAGCACAGCCTCTGTCTTCCTGTTCATTTATCTGCTCTATTTGTTCTCGAGGGACTCCGATAGCACCTTGTATCCTTTTTTTTTTTGTCTCACCCCCTCTTGGTTACTTTAAGACGTATAAACCCAATTTATATGCTACTCCAGTCACCCAAATCAGCCAGAGAGTCTCTCCCTTAGAAAGACCATGCTCCACTAGCAAAGCCGCCGGCCACCTCACGGAGTTCCAGGATCCCACTAAGTTATCTCTACTCTCCAGCCAGTGCCGTTTATCTTGTCTAGTGAGCTAGACATCAAAGGCCGCCCACAGCACACACGTGGTGCATCTTACTATCAATTGCAAGAGCCACACAGTTGCTATCACACCTTGAAAGCATGGCGCCCTATCACCACACAGGGAAAGGTGTCCATATCAGGATTTCCCCTGTAAATGTTCTGCCCTTGCTTTCCCTCAGACTTAGCTCCTGTGTTATCATCCCAGAAAGAGTCATGCCACTGCCACCAGAGCAAGGACACACGTCACCACATCTCACACATAGGGAAATAGCCATATCAGTTGCCTGCAGATATCCTATCTGATTTTCTTTCTAGAAAGACATAAAGAAATGCCTTTAACCCCAGATAGTATACTAACCAAGATAATAATAATAATAATAACAATAATAATAATAATGATAAATTCCATCCTACTTAGTGAACCAATGAATTTCTTGAGTTACTACAGGAACATGGGTGACTCAAAGGCAACCATGTCACCAAAAGTCTCACCCTAGCCTGAATGATGACTCAGAAAGACTATGTCATGAAAGAGTCTCTCCCTCCAAGAAACCATCTATTGTGTGTCTGTATGTTACGTTTGAAAGAGGGAGAGAAGAAGAGAGAGGTCCAAGAGAAAGGCACTGAATGGAATTTCCCTCAGGGGAGAGGTGTATTAATGCAGAAGCAAACCATGTGGACAGGGTCTGTAATGAGAGGCATCAGCCGTGGAAGGAAGATAGAGCAAGGTGTTTATTCTGGGCAGTTTCTGAGGGAAGCAGGAATTCTGGGCTGGTGGAAGCAGCTTGGTTAACATATAACCTATGCTACATGACAGTGGTCACGAAGACCCTGGATAGGGGAGTAGATTTGGGTTAATATGTGACTCAGTCAAGCGGCCATGAACCTGGAATGGAGTGGGGTTGAGGTCTCACTCTTTGGGAGAATAGCATGTGACTGTCAGCTTTTATACAGTAGCTTTGAAGGGAAGAGCCTCCAGTGGGTGGGGCCAGACCCGTAGGATCTCTGTAGGAACACCTAGAGGGTTTGAGCTCTACTATAAATTCTAGCAACCTCAAATTTAACGCCACCCAAGACTTTGTACAGTTAAAGGACAAGAGACATCTCTGACTAGAATCTCAGGTAAAAGTCTGATGAACTCCTCCCTTGTCCCATTAGAATTGTCACAGACCTAACTATTGCTGTTTTGATTTGCTGATTTTACTGCTTTAACTGTGAGCCAAGGTCTCCTGGAAGCCTTCACAGCAATGCTGCTTTGTGGGGGCTTGTGCGGTAAAAAGCCAGGCAGAAAGGGCTCTCTACCACCAGTAAATCCCCCTGAGTTTTTTGTCTCCTTTTAGGTTCAGCTGATGAATTTCAAATTTTTCTCTGAAACATCCCTGCATTGACTGAGTCTTTTAAATTGGAACTTATCCTCCCTCTTACCACACACAGTCACTCGCCCTCCCTCTGTAGGACCCCTTGTCCCGCCACATTGGACTCAGCTGTCAGCTGCCGAAGGTAAACCACGAACACTGGGCAAGTTACCTAAGCCAAACCCTGCAAAGTTCCAAGATGGGCTCATGACTCAGTGAGAGGCAGCGTTCCTCCCTGAATCAGCCTCAGCCGGGCCACATCTGAGGCTAAGCACGGCCAAGAGCGCAGCCACTGGCCAGCCGCCTGTGGACACTGGGCCTTGTGCTGTCTCCAACGAGAGGACTCTGTCTGCTGATTCACTCGCACCTGGGGCTTCCTGGCTGGACATCTGGAAAGGTGCAAGCTCGAGTTTTATTTATCCAAAGCGACTTTTAGAGGCCATCCTCCATTTCTTCAAAGCGTCTGGACACTGTGAGGAAAGTGGCTTATTTTGTCCATGTTACAGCTGCCTGTGCTGGAACTTTGCTGGGGTTTTAGGCCTGTCAGCAACACACGGGCTGACATGAACTTTCACGGAGGAGCAAACAGGAGAAATGATAGGGTGAAGAGATGAAACTCATACCCCGCCATCCTAGATGCACCGCTCTGAGAACTCACTCTCATGTAATGTACGGAGTGGGCAGATGATCCAAGTGTGTGCTAAAGTGGACGGCTTGAAATTGGGTCTGTTTGAGATGGGTCATCCATCTTCCTGACACACTGTGGGAGGAGAAGAAAATGGAGCAGCAGCTCCCGTGTCACATGTGAGGGGCGAGCAGCAGCAACAGGACCAGGACTGAGATGAGATCTGGGTGTGGGTGTTGGCTCTGCCATGTGCTGCGAAGATTAGCCCTGTGGCCTTACCTTGCATGCGTGTGAAAATTATAGTTAATAATCCCTTCCCCGCAATGTTATCATCAGGATAAGAAGCCATATATGAAGCACCTGGGACGCACCTATACTAACTCAATTTTCTTGACTCAAAGACGTTCAGAAGCACATTCAAAGTTGCTCAGCTTGTAGGAACAAGGTCCTTGGTTCTAGGTGCATATATATATATACACCTCTGGAATTTGATCTTTTCACTATAAAAACAATGAAATCTAGATCCCACAACGTTCCCGCATTCAAGTTCCCCACTGGCGGAGAACACTGTAAGAGGCCTTTGCTTTGCTGTGTCTTTGTTTCCAGTTTCCCTCTTTCTAGTTCTTTCTCTGCTCCCGATGATCTTAAACCCTCTTTTCCCAGAAATATCCTTTCGAAAAACTTCAGAATAAATTTTAAAGCAAAGAAGCAGATTATAACAGCACGTTGACTAGCAATGATGCCTTATTAAAGAAAATTGACCACTTATATAGGAGGAAAGATGTGATGTGTATTAATATAATAGCAATTGTGTTTGATTGACAGGATTGGACGCAATTTTATTTTGATTTAAAAAACATTGTGTGTGTGTGTGTGTGTGTGTGTGTGTGTGTGTTTTATGCGTGTGTGTCCACATGTGTGTAGGTGACTCTACCTGTACATTTGGGTGAAGAGAGTCCCATAAGAATTACTTATTCTATTGCTTTGCACAGTGTCTCTTACTGAACCCAGTGCTCACTGTTCTGTCTAAACTAAGAACTGGCCTGCCTCTGCCAGCCCTCTACCTCACTTCCTAGCATTGTAGGCGTGAGCTGTCATGCACAGGATTTCACATGGAAGCTAAAGATCTGAACTCAGACTCTCAGACTCTCAGACTTGCACAGTAAGCATTTTGCCCACTGAGCCATCGACCCCACCCCAGCGATTCTGACTTTGGCTCATCTAAAGTTCCCAAACTCTACACAATAACTATGTATTGCTTTAGTGATTGGGGGAAAAGTCCCCATTGTCTGCCTTGAAACTTCCCATAAAGTCAGACCTTTCACCTTAGACGCTAACTGCTTGAATTTCATTTGTCTATGTTAACCCACAAGTTCTGGAGCTTACAGCTTTCTAAAGAGCTCCAGCCCTGGAAACAGCTGTTAGCTCTTCCACCAAAGGTGCTGGACCCATCTCCCTGCCACATCTAAAGATAAGGAACCCCCAACAGGAAGGAAGACTGTAGAAGAAAAGGCTGGGCCTGCTTGTGTGGATTTTCTATCCTGCCCAGCCCCCCAGCTGTTTAGTCCCAGAGAAAAATCACACTGAGATCTCTATAAGTTATAATGCTGATTGGCCCATTAGGTCAGGCTTCTTACTGGCTAACTCTCACATCTTGATTAACCCATTTTTGAGGGGCCTTGCTTGTTTGGGTATCTGTCCCACCCAGTTCCCCACTGCCACAAGTCCCAGACAAAATCAACCACACAGAGATCTCAATAAGTTATAATGCTGATTGGCCCATTAGGTCAGGCTTCTTACTGGCTAACTCTCACATCTTGATTAACCCATTTTTCTGATCTATGTTAGCCATGTGGTTCAGTACCTTTTTCAGTGGGGCAGCTCACATCCTGCTGCTTTGGTGATCTGGGCAGGAGTGGGAGGAATCAACTTCCTCCTTCCCAGAATTCTCCTGCTCTCCTTGCATCATTTCCACTTCCTGTCTGGTTTTCCCATCTACACCTGGTGATCTGGGCAGGAGAGGGAAGAATCAACTTCCTCCTCCCAGAAGTCTCCTGCTCTCCTTGCATCATTTCCACTTTCTGTCTAGTTTTCCTGCCTATACCTCCTAACAAGCCAATCAGCATTTATTTAAAACATGATTGACAGATTACAGACAATTCTCCCACACCAGAAGACATCACTTCTGGTTCTGGTTTTGGTGTGTGCCAGCTGTCTTTCACTAATGTCCGTTTTAAAAATATGCATCATAAGCTGGGCATGGTGGCGCACACCTTTAATCTCCGCACCTCAGATCAGCAGGTGGATCTCTAAGTCGGAGGCCAGCCTGGTCTACAGAGTAAGTTCCAGGACAGCCAGAGCTACATAGTAAGATCATTTCTCAGAAAACTCAAACAAGCAAATAGATTTAGTATTGTATAGTATTATATATAACATATTATAATGTATTGCATATTATATGTGCATAAATATAATTATAAAACACTGTGTGTACGACGTGCATGCATCGTGACTTTTTCATCCTCTACACTGAAGGAGGATTTGATATTTCAATCTCCCACAAATTTTGAGAAGATTGTGTGTTCCTCACTGAACACTTAAATGTGTTTATGAACTGTGAGTAAATCATGCCTTGGCAAATTAGCAGATTGAAGCATTGAATTTCACAAGCACAGATTTAGAAGTTTAGCCACTATTAACTTTACTAAATGTTTTTAATTTTTTTCTTCATTTAAACATGGGGTAGCATTTCTGCTCGAGAACATCTTTGGGCCAAACTTAACCTTTGTAGCTCCAGGTGTACCAGGAGAAAAATCTTTCTTGGATTCTCTTACTGTGTCACGCCCCCTTAACACAGTTCCTCATGCTGTGCTGACTCCAACCATAAAATTTTCATTGCTACTTCATACTGTTATGAATCCTAATGTAAATATCTGTGTTTTCAGAGGGTCTTAGGCAACCCCTGTGAAAGTGTTGTTTGACCCAAAGGGGTTGTGATCTACAGGCTGAGAAGCACTGCTTCACAGAAAATGGATTCTCCCACTCTGATCCTATTTTATCACCGTGGCAGTATGTCCATGTGACAATTCCTGCAAACAGCTCCTCTTACCCTTCCCCATGTGTTCTATGACGTCATCATTCTGCACTGAGCCAGGAGGATCCTCTGTCAATATCTTTACATTTTCCAATGATCTAGAAAAGATTTGTTTATTTTTACTTTTATGAGTATGAGTGTTTGACTTGCCTGTGTGTCTGTTTGCCATGTACATACAGTACCAGTGAAAGCCAGAACAGGAAGTTGGATGGACCTGAAGCTACAGATGGCTGGTATCATAATCTCTGTGGGTGCTGGAGACTGAACTCCAGGTTCTCTGAAAAAGCCACCGGTGCTCTTCACTGCGGAGCCCTCCTACCTCTTGTTTTAGATATCTAATTTCAATGATAAATATCCCTGTGTAGTGGTGGGAGCAGCGGGCTGTGGCCCGGCTCCCCGCTAGCTTTACCCAAATAATTACATGGAAACTGTGTTCTTTTAAACACTGCCAGGCCCATTATCTGTAGCCTCTTATTGGCTAACTCTTACATATTGATTCAGCCCATTTCTAATAATCTGTGTAGCACCACGAGCTCGTGGCTTACCAGGAAAGATCTTAACCTGCGTCTGTCTCGGAGAGGAGAGTCATGGCAACTGCCTGCCTCTGCTTTCTTTCTCCGACAATTCTGTTCTGTCTTCCCCACCTACCTATGTTCTGACCTATCAGGCCAAGCAGTCTCTTTATTAATTAACCAATGAAAGCAACAGAAATACAGAAGACCCACCTACCTCATTCCTGCAAGATTGCTTTGCCGACTAGGACATAGGTCCAGTAGAATCTACTGAAAATTAAACTTTGCTTATTCCAGATGTTTCAGGGGAAGATGATTATAAGAGAGAGTCAAGTGGTCCTTGCACAGTCAGAAAGAGTTCTGGTTGGTATAAAGTCTGAATGATGTCTTTTAAAAGGCAATGGCTCTGTGGGTAAAAGTCCCCACTGCCAAGAATGACAACCTCAGCCCAATACCCTGGATCAGGTGTTAGGGGAGAATGGATTCCTCCAAGCTGTTCTCTGAACTACACATGTGTGCCAGAATACAGGCACATCTGCACATATGTGAAAAAATAAAATTTGAATTTTTAAAAATTAGTTATTACAACAAACATAGTAGAAAAAGATCAGTGCCTTTGAGAGCTGCACTTTTTCACGTTTACTTAAGCTTCTGCCTCTGGTTGCTAGGATCTGTTCACATCACTTAGCCCTACAAAGGACGCTGACAAAAATCCCTCCTTGAACAGCTTCCTTCACCAACATTTTGCTTCAGAGCCTCCAAAGTGACTCATCCAAATGAGACAGGGTGCTGCAACCCCAAGGGAATGTCTAAGTGAGTGACTAATAGTTCACACTGTAGAGAGAGCAGGAAGTTGGCTCTGTGTTTATTATTGAAAGCAGACACTAAGGAGCTGTTCTAAGTACTTGAAAATACTTGAGCCCCCCAAAATGTTGCTTGCCTTCTTTGCTTAATTTTAGCTATTAAGGTTAAAGGTGACTTCATTTCTGAGTGGGTTTTGAGTGCTGTCATGTTAATAACACAAAATTAAGTGGTGAGAGATATTTGAATTTTGGCATTTAAAAAAAACCCTACAAGTCACAAGTTACTAGAAGAAAAAAATAAGACCTCACATTGATTTTGACATACATGCTGCTTTCGTGTTCACCTGGTTGTTAAGGGTTTCCACCTAATAACAATCAACAAGGAAACTTTTCAGTTCAACACATTTTACATCTTTTAGATAGATTTCATTAAAATTTTTTTTAAAAAAAAATAAAAGTGGCATGCTTTTAACAAAGGAAATACTTGTTATAACTCAAAGAATTCTAGCCTTTACTGTTCCCTCAAACACTACCATTTCAAACACAGTAGATCCATCATTCTTTGATGATGATGATGATGATGAGTAACTTTGGCTACAGAGATAGCTCAGCCAGAGAAGAAGAAGGAGGAGGAGGAGGAGGAGGAGGAGGAGGAGGAGAAGCAGAAGAAGAAGAAGAGAAGAAGAAGAAGAAGAAGAAGAAGAAGAAGAAGAAGAAGAAGAAGAAGAAGAAGAAGAAGAAGAAGAAGAAGAAGAAGTCTTTGTCTGTAATCCCAGCACTGGGGAGAAAGAGATGGGTGAATCTCTGGGGCTAGCTGCCTAGCCGGTCCAGCAAATTGTTGGATCCCAGGTCCCAGTGAGAAACGTTGTCTTTAAAAACAAGGTGGATGGAATCTGAAAAAAAAAACCCATGAGACTGACATCTGACCTCTACACACACAGACAGACAGACACAAACAATCTACACACATAGACAGACAGACACAAACAATCCAAAACCCACTATTATATTTTTCATTGATTTGGGTAGGAAATTGTTCTTAGTTCATGGGTTAATACTATTTGGAGACTCTGTCAGACTTCTTGTCAAAGGAGAAGTTTTCCTTTTTCTACCTATTCACTATTTCCTCACTACCAACTTAATAACACAGCAATAATTTGTCCATAGACCAGTCTCCAACAGCTAACCTACCATCATTGTCTTTATTGTTGTCAAGGAGAAAGGAAGCAATGTCACACTGAATGTCATTCCAAAATGCTCCTTAGCTGAGATTTTTGACATTCTCTCCCACCAAACCAAAGAACCATGTGTGAAAATGGATCTTTGATTTCACCTCTCTTCTCTTGGCAGATTCGCCATAGACAATTCTTGTCTGGGTTTCTGTCCTGCCTGGTTTCTGTCCTCCAACCAGGTCCTACAGCCATTTAGTCCCCAAAAAATCACACAGAGGTCTTCATCAATTATAAACTGATTGGCCCATTAGCTTAGGCTTCTTATTAACTCTTAGAACTTATATTAACCCATTATTTTGTCTATGTTAGCCACATGGCTCAGTACCTTTTTTGGTGGGGCAGGTCACATCTTCCTTCTTCCATGAAGGGCTCACAACTGCAGAGGGAGCTTCCCTCTTCCCAGAATCCTCCTGTTCTCATTGACGCACCTCTACTTCCTGTCTGGTTGTTCTGCCTATACTTCCTGCCTGGCTACTGGCCAATCAGCCTTTATTTAAAAACACAATTGACAGAATATAGACAATTGTTCCACACCAGACAATAAAGTGATAAAAACCATGTAGCCTTTGGATTAGACCAGGAGACAACTACAGGCATTGTCAGATTCACCTTATCCCTTGAGCAGTTTATATATTATAGCAAAAGCTTATTACTGCTTCACACTGGTGAACTCAACATTTATAAACCATAAAACCCATCCGTACTCACAGATGGGGTTTCAAGAGTGGATGGAAAAGCAGATTTTGATCTTTCAATTTCTAAGCCAATGCCATAGATCAGCTACCCTTTGTGACTCTCCAAGTCAGTTTACCCACAATTCACTGGGCCAAAATACAAAGATGGCTCTTGTGTCTATCTGTAAACTAGAATAAAAGTACCAACAATTGCCAGGTGTGGGTGCACGCCTTTAATGCCAGCACTCGGGAAGTACAGTCAGGTGGACCTCTGAGTTTGAGGCCAGCCTGGTCTACAAAGTGAGATCCAGTATCCCTACAGTTACACAGAGAAACCCTGTCTTGAAAAAAAACAAAACAAAACAACAACAGCAAAGTACAATCAATGTAGCAAAATATATTGGCATTTTTTTATTCTCTATTTTCATATCTTCAAATTAAATCCATATTCTTCATATTAAATACTACAAATGCTGAAGTATTTAAGGCATTTCCTATTCATATATCTAACCGACCAATAAGACACCAGTTCACCAAGATTTTGTGTATTCAGCTCCTCAGGTACATTCTACTGTCTCCCTTTTCTCCATCTACTAAATATGACCCTTATTCTCTTCCATCTTTGCTAAGTGGCAAGACATCAAAGGACCGTATTAGAAAATGAACCTCAATCCTCCCTCAGAGATGACCTCTCCTTCATCCCTTCCTCTTGGAACTCAGTAAACCAGTTGCAATCTGATGCACCAGTGCTGTTCTCCGGGGAGATCTGGTCCTGGTATCTTCTCCCTCCTAAGTGATGCATTTGCATTCCAGTGAAAAGACTCCCACCATCTGCCTCCAGCATTTTGGACATTACATTTAAGAGAGAAGGAAAGCATCCTGATGTGTAGCTATTCTAGGGAGTTTCTGACAGCCCGGAAGGCTGATAATGGAAATGTGTCGGGGTTGGGAAAGTCCTGACAGGATGGACAAAAATGCTGAGTCTGCCATTTCCCTTTCACTTAATGACAGTGCCAAAGGTCACCCCGTGAAGGCGATAAGAGCATGCACCTCTCAATGTTCACTCTCAGAGGGATCCTCCTCACCTTCACCTTCTAGTTTTCCCTCTTTGCATAAAGTTGCTTTCCATCACCTCTTGCCTCGCTCAATCTTTTCCCTAATTCAATGACAAAAGTTTCCAAAGGAAAAAATAAAAAAAGGAAAACTCTGGGAGCCAAGCTTAAAATCTTTCCCATCTGAGTAGCGGGAAAGACAGGAGAGCCAATGACTGTGGCTCATTTTAGAAGGCACCAGGTCCCACAAAAAGAGACCGTGGTTCGGCTTAAGTGGCTGGACAGAGGGAGACACAGTGTATGACGGGGAGAGCTGGAAGGGAGAAGCACGGTTCACGATGTAACTGTCATTGTTCACAGGGCAGTCTGACCCGCTGGCACTGGCAGAAACTCTCACCCCCAGAGATCTGACGAAGGCAGCCGCAGTGTGTGAGCCTCTGATGAGCTTTCTCAGCTTGAGCCTGGCCCCGTTGCCCGAGATGCAAGACTTGCTGGCTCGGGATGGAGTCGTCTTTGTTCCCAACAATCTGGGGAGACCTGGCCCAGCTTCTGCAGGTGATGGTTTTCCCAGACCCCTGGAAGGGAACAGAGGGCACTCAGTTCTCCAGCAGCGGCCTGCTTTCACCAGCGACATTACTTTAGGAAACAACTTTAGAAATTAAAGGTGAAACAAAAAATACTACAGTGGACAGGAAATCGCTGCCAATGCCAGCGGCTAGCTACAGAGCAACGCATTTAAAGAGGGTATTTCTAAAGGGGTGTTCTCTGTCCTGACAGCCTTCCAGTCATGGATGTGATGCCGAGGTCAGGTTATTGCTGTATCAAACTTTTAAACCACATCTGGAAACTTAATCTCCAAGATTATGCAAACCTTCCTCTGCTAAATGACTTTCCAAGTTGCAGCTTTAAAAGGACGTGGAAAACAACAGAATTCTCTGATTTTTACACCCAAAAGGTGTTTTTCCCTCTGGTGTTTGCCCCTCATCCAGTTACTCCACAGCACCAGACCAATAAAGGAATGAAATGGAGACCTTTTGAGGGTGATGGAGAACCCATGGAAATCAGAACCATAGGCCATGGGAACCAAGTTCCTCACTGTCACGTCCTGTAGAAGAAAATGCCTCTAATAGTGTGTGAGGAGCTGTGAGGGAGGTTGATGAGACACCCCACCCCACCTCCCCTTACCCACACCCACCTGGGATGGTGTGACTCCACACGATGCTATCTCTCAGGGCTCTGTGCACTCGGCACAAATGCGGTCCTCCTAGAAGAAAAAGCAGCTGTTTTCACACACGATATGGATGAGGGGAGAGGGAGTTTGGCTTTGAAAGACTGGAGGGGAGTCATTGATGCCCAGCTAAAGGCACCATGATTTCCCCGATGGCGTTTTTATTTAATGATAATGAAATCTGGTCTCCCATGCAATTTCCTCCTAACAGGCAACGTATGCTGGGAGCTATCTTGGCACTAGCAGTATGGAAAGAGGCTGGGAGTGAGAGCCACCAAACACAATATCTTTTCTTGTGGCTTTTTCTCGAAGAAGTGACAAGGCTCCACGAACAATTGCTAACGTAAGCAGGTGACATTTCAGACTAATGCCTTAACGGAGGCAGCAGAATCTGACAGGAGCATTTGTCAGACTGCATAAGAGGGTCTAAAACAAATTATGTATTCCTCGGGAACCCTGTATAAGTCAGCCGCAACAGGATGATACAGGTCGACAGTAAAGAGAGCAGGGGAGAAAAGTTGGGAAGCGTTTTCTTTCCTTGTTTCTCTGCAGTTTTCTACGAGCCGGTTAACAGAAAGTATGCTGCCTGTTGGAAGTATAAACCAACACGGCATTACCTTCCAAGCCTTAGCTAGCTCTTATGGGCTTCCCAGTCTATCTGCTTGCTCTTCCTCGGGGGACTGGGAGGGAGTGGCAGGGTCAAGTATGGTCAATACTGAGAAAATGGGATAGCGCTCCACTCCGTGCTACAGTGTAGGTGCTGAGGTACATGACAAGCAGCCGCGCCTGCAGAAAGCCTGGCTAGGCAAGACGAGGGCAGACATACTGAGGCCTGACAAACCACCACGCTGAAACAACGAGCCCCAGCCTACTTCTACTCACTCAGCCGGTGGAGCAGTAAGTTAGGCAAATCCAAAAGGAAAAATGGGCTGTTCAGTTCAAAAAGTGAGGTTAAATACAGTCAGCACGTAGTGGCCGTTCGCTTCCCTCGTCACTGTTACTACAGCAGAGCGCCGTCGCCGCTCAAGTCTCCCTCCTCAGTTCTGGTCACTCATCCAATCCTAGGAATTCTGGAAATGAGAGGTCCTGCTCCTTGGCAAGGCCAGTTCAGGTCATCGTTTCCCTTCATTAGTCAACACAGTGACTGCATTCCGCATTCTCAGAACAAGCAGCTTGTGAGGCTGGCTTCTTAACGATGCTCCATGGAGCTGGGGTGAGACTTCATAACCTACATGTTCTGGACTTAGAGAAAAAGGACTCTCTGACGGCCTCTACTTGAGGCACCAGACCCATTGAGGGACCTGGCCACTCTACTGCTGCGAGAGGGGCTTTCTTAGGAGACATCCAGGAACGCGACTGTCAGGCATATCAGGCAGTCTCTTCCCCAGCTATCCACAAGGACTCTCTTTCAGTCTGTTTGGCTTCCGAACCTTCTATGCTTGCACATCACACCCGGCCATGATGAGAAAACCAAATAGCAACGCTTTCCTGCGCAAAATGAATGGGGCCATTAAAATAAGATGAATGAAGCTGAATTCAGCGGCACAATCCGGCTGGAGAGGCTCTGCTGTCTACCTTAGCACCACCCCTCAACGCTGAAGTCTGGATCCCAACCTGACTTATTGTATCAATATGGCTGCACGTACATTCCTCGGGTCAAAGCTTAGTCTGCCCAGGTAACGTGTGGAGATGACAGATCACTCCGAATTCCTTCTTAGGTTTCTGCGGGGACTGGGGGTTGATTAACAGCTGCATTTTCAATTTTATTGCAGGCCAGTTTCTGAAAACAGTGCAATTTTTGTTTCAAAAAAAAGAAAAGAAAAGAGAAAGACCCATTTTAAAGTGCTGAACGAACGGGGAAAGGTTTGGAAGACTCACCTTCTGCAGGACTCACTTGTCTGAACAAGTCACCAGCCTCTGTAGTCACCATTTGCTCAGACATTTATTCTGAGAGTTTGGTGACCAACAAGGTATTGCCAGAACTTAGCAAAATCTATATCCCACCTTTTGAGTTATTAGTATTAATGGTGAGATGTTCCCAGTTGGAGTTGGCTAAGTTACCAGTCCGTTACTGAACTCTGGGAGGACAGGCCCTGAGGCTAGTAGAGGCTCAACAGTCAATCAGTTATGCGGCACACTCGTGAAGCGATTTTGACTCTTTATCCACGAGATGCTGAGACAGTGCCCGGCTTTCTTAGTCGTCCAAACCAGATTCTGCACATAGTCACACAGCTGCCTGACATAAGTTCTGCATAAACATGCTCTTTGGCGCTTGTGTCCACCCCCTCTGCTACCCTCAGAAGGTCTGGCAGCCCCCGTGAGGACATCTCCCTTACTGCCTCGCCAGTGCCTGCCGCGCCTACTCCTTGCATTGACGGTCTTACGGCTTTCCCTGTGCGCTGGTTGCCATCGCTTTCCCTTCCCACTCGGCAAATCCTGTCTCTTCTTCAAGAATCTCCCGAATAGGAAAGATTCGTGGAAACACGCCAAATACACGAGATTCAAACCTGAAAGCTGAAAGGGCTGCGGGCAGCTATAGTCGCAACCAAGCGCTTCCCGAAGTCTTGTTCACAGAGTCTCACAGCTTACTCAGCTAAGGTAGTGCTTTCCAAACTCTAGTGTGGAAACGAATGGCGTTGAAATGTGCAAGGCTGTTCCTGAGTGCTACTCCCTGGGACAGTGGTTCTCGACCTTCCTAAGGTTGCGACCCTATAATCCAGTTCCTCATGGTGACCCCCACGAGGAAAATTGTTTCATTGCTACTTTAACTTTTTTTTTTTTAAAAAATTATGTATACAGTATTCAGTCAGTGTGTATGTCTGCAGGCCAGAAGAGGGCACCAGACCTCATGACAGATGGTGGTGAGCCACCATGTGGTTGCTGGGAATTGAACTTGGACCTTTGGAAGAGCAGACAATGCTTTTAACCGCTGAGTCATCTCTCTAGCCCCTCATTGCTACTTTATAGCTGCAATTTTGCTACTGTTGTGGATCATAACGTAAATATCCAATATACAAGATGTCTAAGAGGCAACCTCCAAAGGAATCGAGACCCACAGGTTGAGAACCCTTGTCCTAGCGCTTCTCACTGAGTAGGTCTAGGAAGAGGGGTTGGAAATCTACATTTCTAACCAGCTCCAGGTGGTGCTGATACCTGGCCGCTTGAAGCAGCACCGACCTGAAGCAGGAACCGGCTCTTCCCTCGCTATGAAACTCCCCGGAATGGGAAACTGGAACAGAATGAAAGATTGAGAGGTCTCAGAAAAGGAAGATAATTACAAGTGAGCAGCAAACGTTAGGCCAAGAACTGAAGAGTGGGAAGAACGAGGAAACAGAGAGCTTTCTTGTGGCGGCAGCGGGCTAAACAGCTGACTTTCCACTGCGGCTTTCCCAGTGTGGGAACACAGCCGAGCAAGCACTACTGAGCGTCCAGCAGGAGACACACGCGGCAGTCCCAACCATTCCGCACTCTTCCTACTGGCCACGGCTAGCTCTAGAATGTCCAAGAGCCTCGCAGTTAAATGTTTTTCAGGCACAAGCTGCCTAAAAAAGAGTAGACCAGAGAAGTGATAAAAAGGAGAAATAGCGACAATTACCTTGCAGGGTTTGTGGGTGTGTCTCAGTGGTGGGGGCAGGGTTTGTGGGTGTGTCTCAGTGGTGGGGGCAGGGTTTGTGGGTGTGTCTCAGTGGTGGGGGCAGGGTTTGTGGGTGTGTCTCAGTGGTGGGGGCAGGGTTTGTGGGTGTGTCTCAGTGGTGGGGGCAGGGTTTGTGGGTGTGTCTCAGTGGTGGGGGCAGGGTTTGTGGGTGTGTCTCAGTGGTGGGGGCAGGGTTTGTGGGTGTGTCTCAATGGTGGGGTGCTCGCTGGCTGGGATAGCTCAGAGCTCTGACTTTGACCTTCAGCATGAGAGTGGAAGAGGGGAGGGTGACTATATTTCTTTTAAATTGTCATTAAACCCATGGTTCTGAACTGGAAGCTTTACATGAAGGCATCAAGCATCCGTCCTAACTATTCCTCCCACGGTACATATGAATGCTGAAGAAATGCATGCACAAATTCAGATTACAACAGGAAAACAGAAGCTAACAAAGAAGCAAGAGAAAAACGCTAGGACTGGAAAGACACAGCTCTCAACAACCCACTGTACACGCAGAGTAGCATAACGAGAATGCGGGAGTAGACCATGGGCTAGGCTGTAGATCTCCTCGGATTAACAAACCTACACAAATGATCTGAGAATGAAGGGGGAGCCTTTAAAAACCAAATACAGCCCCAGGAACAATCAGAAAAATATATCTAGCATTTCGGCCATCAGAGGATTACTTATAAAAGAGAAAGGAATTAATGCCGAAAAATAATTGAAAATAATGAGGAAAAAATGTCCTTGATATCACTTGGCATGATGATGCCCACCTGTAATCCTGGCACTTGGAAGAAAGAGAGAGAGGAGAGAATTGTGAGTACAAGGCTAGCTTAAGCCCTGTCACGAGACACTGCCTCAGGAAGACCAAGAAACAAACACAAAACCTCTCATAATATTGTAAGAGGTGTATATTCACCGATACAAGATCCAACAAACCTCAAAGAGGACAACCACACACACACACATCCAAGAATTAGAGTAGTAGGAAACATTTAATGACAAAATAGTCAACTCACCAGAAGGTATAACAGTACAATATACTTGGCAATACACCTTCAAATACATAAAACAACAACAAAAAACTAGAACCAAAGACAGAAATAGATATACTTGAGGCATGCATGAGGACAGACTGCAGTGTGTATCTCTCAGAAATCAATAGGATAAATGTACAAAAAATTAGCAATCAGAATACCCACCATGAGCTACCAAATTGACCTACATCACATTTACCAAGCCCTCCAGCCCACAGAAAGATACACATATTTTTATACATAGCCTACTCATTAAGACAAACCACAACCTCAACCTCAAAGACATTTAAAATAGTTTAAATCATTTAAAGCATATTCTCTAGCCACAAAATTTTAAGAAATAAAATAGAAAGAAACATATAAAATTCTTGAACATTTGGAAGTTAAACCCACAAGTCAAAATGGAAGTCTCAGCAGGAACCAGCATTGTGATCCAAAGTGGTAAGCTATAAAAACTACAAGGTTTAAAAGAAAATATATTGGGGTCGACAAGATGGCTCAGAGGCTTGCCTCCAAACAGCCTGAGTTCAATCCCATGGCGGAAGGAAGCAACCTCCTTTGACCTCCACGAGTACACCATGACATGAACATATTCACCTTCCTCCCCAACAAAGAAGCAAATAAATGCAATTCTTGAAATAAATAAATAAAGAACTTTGGATAAATAAAAAGTCTAAAATACTGTCTCAAAAAGCACAATTATTTCCAGAACAGCGGGTGGATTAGCCTTTTACCACACTAATCCAAGAGGACTGTGGCTCTGACTGTATCCATCCACCCCACCGTGTTGTCATCCAGGGACGGATAACTGTTGTGAGCCTGTCCTGTCTGTCCTAATATTTAATATAGCTTTGGCTTCAGTCCACTACCTTCCAGTAATATCCACAACCCCACAATTTGACAACCAAAAATATCCAAGTCTAGACACAGCTCGTTAACCCTTTTGAGGCAAACAAAAATTGTCCCAGCCTTGTGGCCTGAAAACCGATGCTGCAATTTATTAATTTTAACTACTATGTAACTTTATTTTGTCAAGAGCATTTTAATTATTAAACCTTTTTCCTATCATAGGCCATCCTGTTACGGGTATTCATAATCATAGGTAGATAGTACAGACATAGGAGATGTCATACTGTAGAGTGTAGACCTTACAAAACATTTACCATCGCCTGGCTAGAGAACCCAGATTTTACTCCCAGGCTGAACCAACCATGCTCCTATAGGCTCAGTGCCCTTCGTTTATGACTAGTATCCACTTATGAGTGAGTACATACCATATTCATTCATCCCTTCTCTTACTTCACCTGCCATACCTTTCTGTGTTGACACATAGAATTTCTACCAATCTAATAAAAACAAAGTATCCTCCTCTTATATTTCTCTGGTTTCTGGTCACTTGAGTTGGTTGGTTTTGTTTTGTTTTTCCTTAATTTTTTTGTTGTTTGACATTGTCATACATTTATGTAATAAATTTTAGCCATTCACCCCACCTCCCCCCTGAAACCATTCTTCCCAACAAATCCCCTTTGCACTCACAGGCCTGCCTGTAAGCAGACATTAAACTTGGGACCACCCTGCCTCTGATTCCAAGGTTGTTTTGCCACCAAGCCTATTTCTTTGAGCTTTCTGGAATAAACATTGCATACGTATTTATGTTCCCTCTAAGGCATAGCAGCATATACCAGCATACTCCACCTAACTCAGTAACCATCCATCAAACTCCCTTCTTTGAAGTCGTATTAACATTTAATCTACTTGTAATTGACTTCTATGAACACTAAGGGTTTGATGTTATTTTCTTTCCTAAAAACAGTCAGTTACCCTGGCAACCTACATCGAACGGTATGGACTTTACCACCAATTAGCAACGCCACCTCTGTCATGTGTCTTTTTTCTGTTCCACTGACAAGTGTCCCCCGTGCCCACTTTGACATTACCACACAATTTCAACGGCTAAAACTTTAAAGTAAGTTTTTTCTGTAAGAAGTCTTTCTACTATATTCTTCAAAACTGGCCCTAATTGCCTTACACTTCTGCTCTTTTATGTGTATTTTAAGGTTGGGTTATCACATAGTCTCTATGGGATTTTTAATTGGGAATTTTCATTGAACTTTTATAAGTTTTGTAAATACGCCATCCTTATAAGATCGTGATGCCTGCAAATTTTTTTCTTTTCCCGCACTGAGGTGTTTGCAGCTCCTCAGCCAGGTATTCAGGGCTGGAGGCTGAACCCACCGTGCTTTGATGCACGTTCCACCACCGAGATACATACCCAGCCCCCACCACCTGCCTTCGAACCGAACTTCTAGCCAAGATTTAGGTAAGCTTTTCCTTTGTTGGTTCCTGTTTATTTATTTTTTGCTATTCTAAGGATTGAACCCAGGCTTCAAACATGTAGGCAAATGCACTGCTACGAAACTACACCTCCAGGCTTCTGTAGCTATTACATATGCAAATTGTTAAAGATCAGAGCTTGTTCAGCATTGGTTAATACTCTAGAAGGCAGCAAGTTGTGCATTTTGTTTCACTCTGTACTGTTGCCGTGAAGATAAAGTGAAGGCGCGGGGAGGGGGGGGGCAGAAGAGGTGGGGCTGTCAGCCGGTCCTCACAGCGTGTTGTATTTATCAGCTAGGAATCAGTGAATACTGGCAGTTTTACCCCTTCTGTTTGTAACTGGCTTTCACGCCTTACTGTGATGACTTAGGATGTCTACACAATGCCGACCAGAAATCTTGAGAGCAGTGAGAGCAGGCATCTTGTCTCATTTGTAAATTTTAAAGAAAGCATTTCTTATCTTTTCATTTCAAATGGTACAACTGCATTAGCACTGCAAAGTACATGGAGGAAGGAATTAAGCCATATTTCAAGTTAGTTAGTTCATTTACCCAGGGCTTAAGTGGAATTTTTATTTTCTTGGTGATTCTTGTCTGGCCACAGAGAGGGGTTTTTGCTGATACTAGCCTGGAGTGCTAAATCAATTGGGGAGGGGGTGTTGAAAACCTGCATGTTTCTTCGATAGAATTAGACAATGGTAAAGCCCAGGGTTATTTCTTGACATATCCTTTTAAAAAGTAATGATCCAAGTTGACAAAGCTATTATAGATTATTGTTTGTGAAATGGTTCAAAAAAATAACTAAAGGAATATTGGTGCAGCAGACAACTTGTGTAAAATCTTATACTTTAATGATTATCATAAAATGGAGATAAAACACTAACAAGGGCTGGAGAGATGACTCAGAGGTCATAACGCCACATGCAGAAGCACAAGGATCTGAATTCAGATCTATAAGACCTATGTAAAAACCATGTGGGTGATGCCTGCCTGTGACCAGCAGAGACCAAGCACCCTGGAGCTCACTGGCCAACCAGTCTAGCCTAAACAGCCAGCTCCAAGTTCACTGAGAAGCCCTGTCTCAGAAAGTAAGAACAGAAGTAGAAGAAATACCCAAAATTGACTTCTGGCCTCAAAACATGCACACATAAGGATGTGTGCCCATGCACACACATCATATCACATACATGTTCTCACAAAGCAAAGAGCCAGGCTTACTTCTGAGTCTATAGTTTCCAAACTTAGTTAAGCATTAAGTCATCTTGGAAATATTTTTGTGTGACTATTGTTTGGACTTGATCTTTTAAAATAAATATCCGTATGAATCCTTTGGAGAATTAAAAATTTTTCTTGTTTTTTTTCAAGACAGGATTTCTCTGTGTAGCCCCAGCTGTCCTAGAACTAGCTCTGTGGACCAGACTGGCCGCAAACTCGGAGATCTGCCTGCCTCTGCCTCTACCTCTGCCTCCCCAGTGCTGGGATTGAAAATGTGCACCACCAACACCCAGCTTCCTTTGAGAATTTTTTCATTTATACAATGGTTTTGATCATTCCTCCTCCAAGATCCACCCCACCTCCATATCACCACAAACTTGTGTCGTGTCCCCCCACCCCTCTTAATTTTATAACCCTTTGGCTCCAATTTGTGTTGTCCACATACTTCTGGGTGTAGGGACATTCACTGGAGAGCGGTTGACCTACCAGGAGCCACATCCTTAAAGAAAACTGACTTTCCCTTCCCCAAAGGCCGTTAACTGTGCATAGTTCCTCGGCTCAGGTAGGGACTCGTGAACTCCTTCCGACACCCTGCTAGAGCGCTGCCTGACTTGACCTTGCACAGGTCAGGTGCAGGCAACCACAGCTGCTGGGAATGAGTTCACTCCGAAGGCTTCTTGTGTCTGGGAGACAACCTTATACTCCAGTCCTTCCCAACCTCCGTCTCAATCTTTCTTCTTCCCCGTCCTTGATGGTCCCTAAGCCCCTAGAAGGGGAGTAGTAGAGATGTTCCTCTTGTGACTATGTCTGCCATGACATTTACTGTCTGGGCTTTTACCAGTTGTGAGTCTCTGAATTAACCACCATTCACAGTATGAAGAAAGTTCTCTCATGATGTAAGGAGATAGGATTTTAGAGGGCAGTCTGATACTATATCCATTTTGCAAAATAATAGTAGCAGGTTCACCCCCTGAGTCTTTGAACTCGCCAAACATAGGTTCCCTGCAAGGTTTTCAGTACCAGGCATGTGCTTTCTCCAACAGCATGGACCTTCAGTTGAATCCAAAAGCTGCATCACTATTATACCCAGTGCCTTGCCAGCCCAGTTATTAGTATAGTTCTCAGGTTCACAAGCAGCCTTCTTGTACTCTGAGAGCTGGCCAGCAGCGAGGATGCTTCATTAGTAATAGCAACCTGATTTATCCATATACTATGATCATTACGTGTAGGGTCTTCAACAACAGCATCTTACCATCAAGTTCTAATGGGAAACCAAGAACAATGGCAGTAGCCTGTGTTATAATCCCCCATCCTTTTCATATCTCTATGTTCTAGTTACCTTCCCTTGGAAATTTTATAAAGATGTCTATGTTGGTGTTCCACTCCAGCCTAAGTTAGTTCAATATGGTTTCTAGTCTCTCAGTCTTTGCTCCTTTCTCCTTTTCTCTCTCTCCCTCCCTCTTCTCCTTCCTCTCTCATAACCTCTGTCTTGGTAGTACCTCTTCTTTTTTAAGCCCAAACTTGTTTAAATAGGCTCAATTTTAAAAGGATTATATTACTAATAATTGACCAAGAGGTCTGCATATCTTGTACCTTTTTCTTCTCCCCACAGAATCCAAGCAAGAGACCATGTGACTTAGGAAAAGTTTACAGCTTCACTTATTAACACCCCAAAGCCGCAAGCTGTGGAGTCTGCTAGAGAAGAGATCGGGATCCAGCAGAAAGTCACCCCCATGTCTAGGAAGGTCCTATTGATGTGCTGCCTGGATCCTTTGCTGTCTATGTGCCGACATTGGATCCCTGCTGTTTGGGCCTCCTCTCCTCTCTTTATCCTGCTCTACTTCCTTCCAGTGACTGAGGGTTTAAGTGAAATTACAAGAGTCTTTTTTAAAAAGAGGAAGGATAGGAACTAGACATTTATATGAAAGACTGCATGTCAACTGTACTGCCAAGAAAAACTTAATGAATCAGAATAACAAATGGGTTAGCCTAAATAATAATACATAACTCGTGGGTGTCATGTGAAACTTCTGGAATGTCTGAGGTTTTCTATGCTTCCCTTATGATATTTTGGCTTTCTGGAGGCTATCTTTCTGGCTTTTTGGCATTCCCATAATTTTTCTTTGGTGACATCTAGATTTCCTGTTATCAATAATAATCTATTGTCGACTTAAAAGTTGGCAGGAAACAAAAAAGATAAAAATTGTCAAGAAAGTAGGCTTCAAATGATTTCACTACAAATAAATAAATAAATAGTAGTTGAGGTGATGAATCAGTTAACTAACTTCATTTTATCAGTGCATTTGTGTGTGTGTGTGTTGTTTAGTTGTGTTTCTTAAATGGACATCATTGTTATTTAATTAAAAAGCAAAAAGTTAATAAAATTAAGTTCATTCATCTGGTTAGAGTATTTTAAAATTAAAACTAAGTCTTTTAGGCAGAATATATATAGATATATATGAATATATATAGATAGATAGATATAGATATAGATATATATGGAGAGAGAGAGAGAGAGAGAGAGAGAGAGAGAGAGAGAGAGAGAGAGAGAGACTCATGTAGCCCAGGCTGGCCTCAAGTTCTCTGTACAGCAGACTGCCACTGAGCCTGTGGCCCTGCCTCAGCTTCCTGGGTGCTGGAATGACATTTGTACCTCTTCACTCAACACAATCTAAATGCTGCTTCCATCTGGCTTCCTGATCTCTTCAAAGCCCATGGCACGGCTCTCCCAGGAACACACAGAAACCTCAGTCTCCAGCAGTTCTGTCTAGTTCTCTGTTCACAGCATCATGTACTCATCCAGCACTAAAATGATTACATGGACACACCTGTAATCCAAGCACTCAAGAGACTGAGAGAAGAGAATTAGAAGCTCAAGGATAGCCTTACCTACTTTATCTAAAAAACAAATTATATAGTAAATATATATATAATTTATGTTCTCAGCTATCAGAATTTGACCTACTGGATTTTTTATCATAACAGACGTTAAATGAAAATAATCTGTACATTTCTTAATTCACCTTATATAGTGCATAGATAGTACCACAAACATTAAACATCGAGAAAATATTTAGAAATTGATGTTTCTCCAAAAAAAAAAAAATGACTGGTGGTATCTTTTAAAACGCACTTTTAATATAACTAAGTAGTTCTCTAAGTTGGCCAAATCCAAGAGCAAAATTGTGAAATGTTTAAGCAATGTGAAGATCTTTCTAAAGTTTAAATAAATGTTCAGTCTTCCTTGTATGAGCAGATCATAAAGAAAATGGAAAGACAATATCAGCGTGGCTGAACGCATTCCACAGTCGTGGTTTACTCACCAAATGTTGTTCATGGTTTTCTTACCGATTCTACAGAATGTACATATTTCTTTTTAATTTTTCCCTTTTATGTCTCCCAAGTTCACAATTCACATAAAATACCCATTGAAGCAGACAGGAAAGTGAAATGAATGTTTCAGAGCTCTTTAGGGATTTAAATGGGTTTTTACAATAAAACTTTGATTACTCAGAAAGGACGGGAGTGCTTGAAGCTTCATAGCAGCAGCGAGGAGGAGATTTCCAAAGTGTCAGAGCAGACTCTGAACATGGTGGAGTGGACGCAGTGGGTTTTCAACCCCAGGACCCCATCAAATACCGAGCTAGAACAAGGCCAGAACAACACAGGGCATAGCAACGGTGGGGTGAGGGGAGCAGCTGGAAACGATGTGCAAGGTTGTGGCTTCCTGAAATTTAAGATGACACAGAGACTCCCACAGGGTTTGCTTCATTATGTTATTGTGAAATTTGGACTCAAACAGAGTGAGGCAAACCCACAAGTTAAAGGGTATTCAGAGTGGCTCAAAAATCACTTTGAAAACAGAACAGAGTGCCGTTCCAGTCATGCTGACTGCAACATTGATCAGCAAACGCTGAGAAACACAGGAAATGACTGGCTAACAAGTGGTGTCCAGGTGAGGGTGGACCTGGAGCGAGAACACACACTCTCCTTTCTTGGTCAGGACCCTGGTGGCTGCGTTGTGTGCTGCAGTGTTCTCTGAGGCATCTGTAGAAATCTCACCCCCGCTCTGTGAAATATTTAGAAAGGTTATGTAGGAGACAACATTAGGATATTTGAGTACTTTTTAAGAAAGACCAAAGTCTTTGATTTATTTTATTTCCCCAATTTGTCTTCTTGTTTAAGAATCAGCTGACCAAAATATTTAGTGCCAACTGGGTAGAAGATCTACTGAACGAGTTTTTATTTTCATTTCAGCTTTCTTGTGGATCCTTTGATGGCTTGATTCCATATCATTCCATAATACAGGGATTATATTGATTGACTCTTCATCTGCAACAGTGTCACATGACTTCAAATGACCCCTCTGAGTGTCACCTACGGGACTGGGGCATCAGCTTTTCCAATGAATCCCAATCCATCTCTAGAGCAACTACTGCTTCGGATACCACCCTAGTTAGCGCCAGTTGTCCAATTGACACATCAGGGAAGGGGGATGACAATTAACTAAGTGACCTTGTGGGGTTTAATGAGAAATATCCACCACGGGCTCAGCTGTTTGAACACTCAGTCCCTAGCTGTTCAGCCTGTTTGAGAAGGTCTAGCCTGGCCCTACTCCTAGCAACAATCTCTCCTTCCTGACGTGAGGTCTGTTTCCCGTTCTTAGTACCATGCTTGCCCCTCGCCACGTTTTCTGGCCAGGACAGACTCTTAGCCCTCTAGAACAATAAATCGAAATAGACCCTTTCTTCCTTAAGTTTCCCTGGCTATGGTATCTCATTCTCACAGCAACAGAAAAGTAACTAACACAGGCTTCCATCAGTTGTCTGTGGGGTACTTTCTTGATGGCGGGTTAATATGTCAGGACCCACTCCCTGTGGGTAGCACTATCTCTGGGCAAGGGTGGCTGAGCTGTGTAGGGAAGGCAGACAAGTTGGTGCGGGTAAGTGAGTTAGTAAGAAGTGTTCTTCCATGGTCTCTGCTCCAGCTCCCACCTCCAGGCTTGAGTGCCACAACTTCCCTCAGTGAGGAATTGTTGCCTGAAGGTGCAAAATTAAATAAACCCTTTCCTCTCAAGTTACTTTGATCATGATAATAATATCATAAACATTATATAATAATAGACAAACAAAGTATAATAAACATAATGATGTTTATTACAGCAACAGAAACTAATCTAGGACCAATACCTTTCTCATAATTATTTATGTATCTACCTAGTCATTCAAAATGCTACACATCTTAAAATTCACACTACGTATAATGAATGTCTCCTTGAAGTCTATTATTTCATAGTGTTTTTAACTGATTATCATTAGAATAGAATACCTCATAAAATCATAAAGTAGTTGGTGAAGGAATTCTGTTCAAGACTGCAACCACATTTTCTTGTGCTGAAGGAAACTAATGTTTACTAAACACTTGCTCTGAGCCAGGCGTTGTGACGATACCTCTACCTCCGCGTTGGGCAGAAAGTTGAATTGGCTGCCTTCTCCGGTGTCTACTAGATCTTAAACTGGCATTTGGTTGGACAGTGATAGAATGATAGCTTGTCTTTAAATTTCTTCCTAGATATCACTCAAATTATAGTAAAAAAGAAAGGAAAAAAAGGGGGAGAAGAGAAGGAAGGAAGGAAGGAAGGAAGGAAGGAAGGAAGGAAGGAAGGAAGGAAGGAAGAAGGAAGGAAGGAAGGAAGGTGAGAAGAAAGGAGAGGGAGGGAGGAAGAAAAGGAGGATAAAAGGAAGGGGATGGAAGAGAAGAAGGGAGATAGAGAGACTGAGGGTCTCTTGGAATACCTTGGATTTTTGTCAGAGAGAAGTTTCTACTCCATCATTTAACACAGCGAAAGTGGAGACTTTGACCCAAGTTCTAATTCTTCCATTAACCTTTCTGCACTTCCAATAATTTCAAAAGATCAGTTTATTCCTCTCAGTATTGTCGTAAAGACTTTATTTATGCCACTGAATGTATGCATGTGTACATGTTGGGGGCATAAGCAGGTCAATGTATGTGTACATGCGTGGAGACCAGAGGTTGATATCAGGTGACTTTCTCATTCTTTGAGGTGGTTTTCCACACAGGCCTGAAACTTAGCTGGGCAACAAGCCTAGCTAGCCAGCAAGCCCCAGGGATCCTGTGCCTCCACCTCCCTGGCTCAGGGATTGGTTGCACATAGGCACTTCCACAACCAGCATGTCACAAGGGTGCTGTGGATCAGATTCTAATCTTCACACTTCTGCAGCAAGAACTCTATCAACTGAGCCATCTTCCCAGTTTTTATCTACTGAAGTTGATAAATACCCAGGATAGTATGTGACATCATCCTTGCTACAGAGGTTACCATCAAGATAAGAGTCACCATCTCACCAGCCCTGACCCTTTGGCTCTTTTTCTTCCTTCCTCTTCTCTCTTGGGAAGAGAAGGAATTCAGACAATGATCAGTGTTGTTTGTGGGTGGAAGATAAGCCTCCATTTTGATAAAAGACCTCGAACTATCTCCAGACCCTCCAGACATCAGGAATGATCAAGACCAGGTTACAACCTTCGCTTGTCTGAGAGACAACACAGGAGACATGTTCAGCATCTAGCCAAACCTGGTACCTAAGCAGGCGAGTCACAGCAAGAATTCCAGATCCTGGATAAGCCAAGAACCTCACATTATTATGTTTAGGGGACCCTTATAAATACATTCCAAACCGATGTACAAATCTTAAATAACTGGCCTTTAAAGTATAAACACCTTGAATATTTAAAAATCAGTAAAGGGCCATTGAAAAGACTTAGTATGTAAAGTACTTACCACAAGTCTAATGACCTGAGTCAGAGCCCTGGAAATTGTGCTAGAAGAGAACAGACTCCGTAAGGCTGTCCTGTATGTCTTGCATACACACACAAACACACACACACAATATACACATGCACACACACACACACACACACACTCCATTATACTCATGAACATGTATGCACATACGTAAAAATAAACAACTTTTAATAGACTAGAAATCAGTAGATTCTCCTTTTCAACCCATTCCTCTCCTTCCCTTTCTCAACACAATAGCAATACTGTTCTAACCACTCTGCATTTATCAATATCTACCTTTAGAAGAAATTTAGGTACAAGGTGGGGGAGCTTAATTGTAGAGTAAATTCATTCAAATTATGAGTTGATACACATATATGTTGAAAATGCAAATGGATAAAACATAAATACACTGTAATTTCCTTCCGATATGAATGATTAGAAGAATTTACACACACAGGAGTCTAGGACATCCACAGAAGAGACCATGAAAGAAGTAATGTCATTCACAAGGTTCATGACTTCTTACGCTAATGACCAGCAGATATGTCAGAACCATTTATTTATTGATTGATTGATATCTATTTATTTATTCATTTATTTATTTATTTATGTCTTGCAAGTGCTTTGGGAAGCACTCCATGCCATTTGGGTTAGCTTAGGAGTTCTCTGCATGAGAGAGAGGGAGCAGGAAGGAGAGTCAAGGGAGAGACACAGAGAGAGCGGCCTTGCGGCTCTTCCTGAAGCAGCCATGCTTGTCCTCCTGTGTTACTGAAGCATCTTTGTCAATCATCCAGAGAGAACCTGGAGATGCTGCAGCTGGCTGTGGACCTGGACATGCACGGCAATGGCATAGTTAGGAAATGGCCGCTCTGAGTACAGCAAAGTTAAATGGCTAGACATAGTTTCCTGGGCATTTGTTTTATCATATTTTAAGCACTTTTTATTTTTTATTTTTTTAATATTTATTTATTTATTATGTATGCCGTATTCTATCTGTGTGTATGCCTGCAGGCCAGAAGAGGACACCAGATCTCATTACAGATGGCTGTGAGCCACCATGTGGTTGCTGGGAATTGAACTGAGGACCTTTGGAAGAGCAGGCAATGCTCTTAACCGCTGAGCCATCTCTGCAGTCCTCTTTTAAGCACTTTTTAATTTCATTTTTATGACTGTGTGTGTGTGTGTGTGTGTGTGTGTGTGTGTGTGTGTGTGTTGATTTATATGTGGGGGATGAGTGGATAGCTCACAGGAGTCAGTTCTATCCTTCTACCATGTAGGTCCTGGGATTGAATTCAGGCCTCTGGCTTGACGGCAAGTGCCTTCATCCACTGAGACACCTCACCAATGCTGTAAGTTTCGTACCCCTGCCAAAGGTGGGCGTGAACTGACAAATCTGATGAACCTTAAATTATATTTTTGACCTTCTAGGTAAGAATAGAATATGATAGAAGTTGGATTTTCCCCTTTACTTATTTTTTTCTTTTCTTTTCTTTTCTTTTCTAAGATCCTGATAAAGAAAATAAATTGGCTGTATTTTGATTGGTTCAGGTATCAAAGAGCTGGTTCAGAAACAAACGTCTTGGCTGCACATTAAATTCTGAGTCTTTTTCAGTGCAAAGGAATCAAATCAAATTTGATAAATATGTGCTAACTTTTCTTAAAGGAAACTGAGAAGACTTGGGCGTCAGACACATCTGTCCTGGGTTCCACATTGATGGCACTTGGAGCTGCTTCCCAGGACTCTTAGAAAGTCATGATAAGCAGATTTGGCTTTGTGGCGATGTGGTTACCTTCCACTTTACATCACTCGCCCCCCCCTTCTTCTTCTGTCTCATCCTTTGTAGGGTAGCTACACAGGTAAACAGCGGGCTCAAACTGAGCTGGTCAGAGGGGCCTTCAGTAAAACAAGGCTGTATCTGTAGTTACCATTAAAGGAAAAGTGTTTTCCTTGTGTTGAGCTCATGAAGATCCATATACTTAGACACGGAGCCAAAAATAATGGACTTACTTTCACCGTTGTGGGAGGGACCCTGCCCAATGACCCAAGCTGACCACACAACCACTGAGTAAGAGCCTTGTGACCTCTTGGAAGAAACGCTGAAAACAAGGAATTGTCACTTTAAATTGAAGAGTGCTTTTTTTCTTTTTCCCATGAGTCTTGAGTTAGTTAGAACATTATGAAAGTTCATCATGGTTTTAGTATAAATAACAATACTATTATATGTGGCGGTAGAAAAGCAGGCATCATTGGTGGTTTTTTTCCATCTTTCATAGTATTTGCATTGATTTTCCCCCTGTTGGAAATAAGATGATAATAAATTCAAGAGACTAGTGAAAATGAAGTTTTTAATATACAATTCTACAAAAAGGGGTGGTGTCACAGAGAAAAGGCAAAATTAATTGGCATACTGATTGGGCACAAAACTGGTTTAAAATGTCCCAAGCATGAGAAATTCCTGTCCTTTCTTCTGTAGGCCAGGACTTGTGCCTTCCTCAAATCCCCCATCTTATTGGGTTAGGACACAGCCTCATCTGACAACTGCTTTGAGGCATTGGACTGTCCCCTTTCTGATCATGGACTCGGTCACACAGCAATACTTGCAGCATCCCAAGATAGCAATACCTGCAGCATCCCAAGACAGCAATACCTGCAGCATCCCAAGACAGCAATACCTGCAGCATCCCAGCTCTTCTTGTTTTGAGCTAGGCCGGCACCAGCCACCAGCTATGGAAGAGAGGGACCAAACACCTCCCACTCACCTGCAACTCTGATGAACTTGAAACTCGCCTCATGTTGAAAATGGACAGTAACAATCTTATATATTTCTTCTTTTGTCTGTCTGTTTTGTGGGTGGTTATTTGTTTGTTTCAAGACAGGGTTTCTCTGTGTAGCCCTGGCTGCCCTGGAACTCACTTTGGAGACCAGACTGGCCTCCAACTCACAGAGAACTGCCTACTTCTCCCTGCCTCTGCTGGGATCAAAGTCATGCACCATGACCACCCGACTTCCGACTTTCCTATATGTCTTAGAGTTTCTATTGCTATGACAAAACACCATGACCAAAGCAACTTGGTCATGTAACGTTCAGGTAACAGTCCATCACTAAGGGTTTAGAGTTTGTTTGTATTGCCACTTCTAATTCTGAAAGTATCCAGAGTTGGCCAGTATATACGATATGTAATAGTTACACTTATTCAAAGAATGAGTTAGGTATGGGTCATCCTGGTTGCTTTGTATGATCTGTCAGCTTCATACAAGCTAGAGTCATTTGGGAAGAGGGGCTGTCACTGGAGAAAGTGCCCATAAGCAAGACTGTAGTACATTCTTAACCTAAAATGCTTTAATTAATGCATATGGCAGGAACTCAAACAAGGCAGGCACCTGGAGGCAGGAGCTGAAGCAGAAGCCGTAGAGGAGAGCTGCTTACTGGCTTGTTCCTCCTAACCTGCTCATTTTGCTTTCTTACACACCTCAGGTCCAAATGACCAAGGATGCTACCACCCATAGTGTGCTGGGCCTACCTATCACACTGATTAATATAAAATGTGCTGCAGTCTTGCTTAGAGGCTTTTTCTCTTCCGAAATGGTTCTAGCTTGATGAAGCTGAGAGAATAAAACTAACCAGGATGACCCATACCTAACCCATTCTTTGAACAAGTGTAAGTATCACATATCACAGGGAGGAACACTGGCCATCTATGGGATCTTTCAGAATTAGAAGGGGCAACACATACAAATCCTAATTTCCAAATTCTTCATTTTGTGTTTCCCCTCAGGAGCCAAGAAGCAAGGCTGTGATGTCTAATCCTTAAGTATCGATGGGCAAGTTACTTATATTTGCCTTTTAATTTCTTCATCTGTAGAATGGGGCCAACTATTTCTGCCTCATGTGATGTACAATTGATAAAAGATCACGGTCAGAAATTGGGATTCAACCTGAAGATCTGAAAAGCAAAACAGCCAGCCACTGGCTCTTACCTCAATCTTAGTCTGAAAAAGTGATCCTGCTTCCAGGAATCTCAGAAAGAGACTGTGTGTGTGTGAGTTGTTCCACACCCATTTTATATTCCTCTTTAGGGCTGGAATTAAAGGTGTGCACCACTGGGATTAAAGGCATGCACCACCTGATTTCTATGGCAACTAGGGTAGCTACTGGAATTAAAGGAGTGTGTTACTTTAAGGAAGTAATTTCCTTAAAGACTAGTGGGACTGTTTTTCTCTCAGATCTTCAGGCAGTTTTTATTTATTAAAATACAATTGAAATGCCACTGCACTCACGAAGGCAGAAGGCAAAGTTTTAGATCGTGTTGGTGAGTGGATGACTGTTGATAGAGCGCCTAATAAAACTCAGTTCTGCTAACCACTGTACCTGAAGCTCTGCCAGCACCGAAGAGACCTCTGAAGCAAAACCCTCACTGACATCTTAGGATGCTCTTTGCTGTGGAAGGCTTTTCTGCGCCCTTTGCCGGGCATCCAACCAAAAGGCTGGGATTCTGTTTTTGTAGATGTTAAACATTCAAGTTAAGAACACCTGAAATCCTGCATATGATAAAGATTTTGAACATGAGTTTGTCTTTTTAAGATAGGAATACATGAATTATTTTTAAAAAGATGAGTTGATTGACATGAAGCCTAGAAATCTACACAGCACTAAAAACGAGGGGCTTCAGTTGTCTGGGATGATAGCATCAGAACTGTTAGGGGAGCTCCCAGCCCGACTTGTAGGCAGCTCCACTGACAGTCTCCTGTGCCCTAGTGATTGCTCGGGGATTATATAAAGTTGGGGACAAACCTAGTGGACATTGTAGTTCTCTAAACTTCCTGAGACTTGTAAGTTCTATTAGCTTTCTGAAGTTTGTGTTTTTCGCTGATGATTATTGTCAGTGGTCCCATCCCTGGAATAGTGGTCCTGGGGTGTGTAAGAAAGCAAGCCGTGCAAGCCAGGAGGAGCAATTTGGTAAGCAGGGGAAAGTTTCTGCACCCTAAGAAGCCTCTCAACTGAAGCAATAATCCAAATCAGATCAAATCAAACCAAATTAGAGAATGGATACCATGCTCCCAGATGACTTTCCAGCCCCGCAGAGAGGAGGCGGGACAGGAAGACTGGAAAACGACATGTCTGTTCTGGTGGGAGTTGGGGGGGAGTTCAAGTACCCTGTGGGAGTGGTCTTGAGCACCTCTGAGGAAGGGGTCATCGTTTGAAGGGCTTTCTCAAGAGCAGAGTCTGGAGTGAGGTAACTCCAGGGGAGGGGACTTGGGATGGAGGTTCCACCCAAACATGTGAAGCTCGTTGGATATACAGGTGCCTTTGGTAAAGCTACCACATGAACATTCCAGACTGTGGATTTACAGGTGCCAGGACCTGTGGTAAAGCTGCCACCTGAGCAAGCAGCTCTCTTCCACGACTTCTGCTCCAGTTCCTGCCTGGGGTCCCTGCCTTGACTGCCTTGCCTCACTTCTCTGCCTGACAAACTACAACTGTAAACTGAAATAAACCCTTGCCTTAGCAAGTTGCTTCTGCCATGGTGCTTATCACAGCAGGAGAAACCAAACTGAGAGACTTCTGGAATATAAGCCATCCCCTTCCCTCCTCCCTTGATGGGGAATGCTCCAATTCGTAGGAAATAGCGGCTCCGCAAATGAATGAGTGGCATTTCGGGTCCCATAAACCTGCGAAGTCACCAAGGTTAATTCATAAAGAGGAACAAGGACTCTGGAGAAACACATGAGAAGCAGAAAAACAAGACAGCAGGGTGAATGGGTCCCTCGTGCCCTGCCGCACCCTCGGGAAACTTAGCTAAGGCTGTGGTTGCCAGGATGAGTGAGGAAGGAGTAATTCCTGTGACTTCCTCATTCAAATCCTTCTTTATAGGACTTTAAAGAAAGTGATTGATGAAGGCCAGACGTGTCCGAAACTCTTCCCAGAGATTCTGGGATGGAATGTCCTGGGATGGAGGTGAGATGAACATTTACAAGGAAGAAACAGACTTCTGGAGACAATGAAAGCCACAACCAACGTTTTCTAGTGCTTTCTAAGGTATAGAGAGATTAGTTAAGTGATTTGTCAAAGATGTATAGCTAATAAGTTTAGATTCTTATAGGCGAAGAAAATCTTGAACAGGCAAAGCACTGATGACTAAGGCATTCTGTCTCCTGGGTTGTAGTGAACACAGAGTCCCTGACCAAGTCTTCAAGATAAGAGAGCCTTCCTGGTGAAGATGCGGCCTGATAAAATTCTTGGACAATAAGATTATATCCCACTCAATGGATGAAGAAGGGGTAGAAGTCTGGCCCTCAGTAAGAAATGACATGAGCATCTATTCTAAGCTACAAAGCAACATAGCAGGTTTAGATAACCACAAGTTCTGTATTACTAGACGGTGATACAGAAAACAGGAGAGTTTGGATTCATGGCAAAGAGTCAGGTCAGATAAATTGTTCTATAAATACATAGCCACCCAAAGAATTTCAAGTGGGAGAAACTAAAAAGATTTAAATGGGCTGCTTTGATGGCAGTGTGGGGGACACAAAGTTGGGAAGAGGCAAGACAGGTGTCAAGGCAATCAGCTGGGGACAGTGGAACACATCAGAAGAAAGAAGACGAGGATGTAGATTATGGTGCCAGAGAGACACAAAGAGACTCAAGGAAAGTTTGAGAGTGAACCAATGTTGCTCATTAATGTGAAGAATGAGCAGAGGTGAAGAACAGTGGTCGACTTCTGATGAGGTCATTCGGGCAGTAGGGTCAAAGAAACAGTGAGATTGCCGTGATATCAATTTGGGGAACTAGAGGTTCAAGGAGTCTGAAAATTAAGTAATGGGGTGTTTAGAAAGTACTGAGTCTTAAGTTCAAAGTTCAAGATTCAGGTTTGTGGTTCATCCATTCACTCACTGAACAAACACCCACTGATGAAAACAGCCTGTTTCTTTAAGAGCAACAAGGGCCTTGTAAGTCAAGATAAGAAACTGCAACTTTTCCTGTAGTTAGTAATGACTAGATTAAGCAAGAGAGAAAGGAATAAGCTCTGAGCTGAGGTTTATAAACATCCCTTTGTCAAAAAAAGGGGGGGGGCATAGTCAAAGGACCGAGAAGACAAACTAGAGAAAGTGCATTAAACAGTGTGAGCATAGCCCCGGGAGGGAACGCGGAGACCAGCAACATCAACCTAAGAGTGGCAATGGAAGGCACATCCACAGAGGAGGCAAGGGGCGAGGTGCTGACACCGTGAGCATCAAGGAGAAAAGTGTCAAGACAGAGGGTATGGGTGGCAAACCAAATAAATATGCGTGAGGCACTCGGTTAATCTATGAGACGTACATGGTACCCCAGGATAACGATCACCTTTGTGGCCTTTTCCAAGCTGTGATGGTTGAAAGCCTCCATTGTGAGCACCAAACACGTCAAGGAAAATCACAGTGAGGTGGTTAGCTCTTAATATCAAGGAGTCTCAATGGGGAATTGTCTGGGTTGGCCTATAGGCATGCTCGTGAGGAATCTTCTTAGTTACGGGAAGCGAGGTGAGAAGACGCTCCCTGGAGGTCATCATTTCGTGGCTGGACCCTGGATGGAGCAAAGGGAGGATGAAGCTGATCCCAGCACACGTGCGTTTTTTCACTCTGCCCCTGCCAAGGGGATGGATGTGGCATCACCAGCTCTCTTAAGCCCCCGCTGCTGCTGTGACTTCTTCACTGTGGTGGAGGCAAAGTACACCCGTCCTCCGCTTAGCTGCTCCCATCAGGATGCTTTGTTTCAACAGAAGGGGAAGCTGGGACACCGTCTTATATTTTACAGCTGCTAGAAGAGCTTTGATCCAAAGGAAGAAGGATATTGGGTTATCAAGAGAGTGGAGAAAAGAAAACCCTTCCGTATTTTAGTTGTGGCTGTAGATGAGCAAAGTCATAGAAAACAGTGTGGGCCTCCTTGACAGCAACAATGCACACTGAAAAGGAGACCCAATCGACTGTAGATCAGAAATCTTCTGGGAATGTACCCAAAGGAATGGAAATGAATATTGAATATATATATATATTTCTATACTTGCTACAGAACAAGTTACAATAGGCAAGATACAGATCTAAGCATCCATCAGTGGATAAATGGATAAAAAAGCAAAGGTGGTATGGGTAATCTCTACCCTTCTCCCCATTGTCATTCAGTCTTGGAAAAGAAAGAAACCTTGTCTTTTGTAATAACATGGATGGATTTGTCTCTACCTCCCAAGTTCTGGGGTTACAGGCAAGTCCCTCTAATATACCAACTATAATAAGGTAGACCTACGCGAGAATGAATATTATGTAATTTCACTTATACACAGACAATAAAAAGGGTTCATTCCTAGAAAAGAACAGAGCAGTGCCTACCAGGGACTGGGGACAGATTGTCGGTAACTGGGAACAAGGTCTCTGAGAGGCAGAGCAAGTCAGGTCTTAGCCCTGTCCCACCACAGGATGGTGCAGTCTCTAGGCTGTCTATGTCAACAGACTGAGGGGCGGAATGTCAAATATCTCACCACATAATGTAACACGAGGACCGACTTGTTGGGGTATCTGTCCGGCCCAGTACCCTACAACCGGCAAGCCCAAAGAAAATCACTCACAAGACTTCATGAGATTATAAACTGATTGGCCCTTAGCTCTGGCTACTTATTAGCTCTTATAACATGTATTACCCCATTATCCTTATCTATGTTAGCCACACAGCTCCATACCTTTTTCAGCTGGGCAGGTTACATGCTGTCTCTTCGGTGATCTGCGTAGGAACTGTGGAGGGAGCTTCCTGCTTCCCAGGATATTCCCAGTCTCTTTGTATCACCTCTACTTCCTATCTGATTTTCCCGCCTATACTTCCTGCCTGGCCAATCAATGTTTTATTAAAATACATGATTGACAGAATACAGACAATTCTCCCACACCAACATAAGTTAATAAGCAAAATAATAGTAAGTGATAGGCGTGCTGATCAGCCTGATGGGGTTTCCCCAGACTGTTTCCGTGCATTAGAAATTCACATGAGACTTCATAAACATGACAGTCATGATCTGTCCGTTTGAGCTGGCGTAAAATGACTGCAGAGATGTTCAGAGTGCATGATTTCCTTGCAGAGGATTCGAGTCTGGATCCCAACACCCACTGCAGGCAGCTTACAACCGCCTGTAGCTCCAGTTCTAAGGGCTCTAATGCCCTCTTCTGGACTCTACAGGCGCCCTACACTCGCATACACACACCCCCACATGCACACGTACACAGATACACAAAAATTTTATAATTAAGTGATGTTGAAAAGAAAATGAGCTTAAAGTCTTATTTTATTAGTTTTTAATTACATGTCTATATGTGAGCACATGCATATGTGAACATGTGTGTCCTCAGACCCTGGGCAGGTGAAGTTACAGGTGGCTGTGAACTGCCTGATGTGGGTGCTGGAAACCGCAGCACCTTTCCTCTGGGAAAGAAGTGCCATCTCTCCATCCCTTTAAACTATAATATATATTTTAATAGGGGAGAGTTTGATACTTTTTGATCCTTTTGTTTTAATCCCCCCTTTGGTTTTTTGAGACAGGGTTTCTCTGTGTAACAGTCCTAGCTGTCCTGGAACTGTTTCTGTAAACCAGGCTGGCCTTAGATTCACAGAAATCTGTCTGCCTCTGCCTTCTGAGTACTTGGATTAAAGGTGTGCACCACCACCACCCGGGTGATCCTTTTTATAGACCATAAGAATGCATTAAAAAGTGGTTCAGGGTGAAAGAGAGAAAAACAACTGTGAGGCAGAGAAGCGCTGGCCTCAGACATGTTGACTTCTTGTTTTGATGCATATTTTTGGCCTAAATTATATATTCCAATATAAGGAAATCATCGTTAGGGATTATTTAATGTAAATAAATTGAGCATGCACAGAGCAGGCTGGGTCCTGCTTGGGCAACCATTGAGTCCAAATCTTTTCCCTTACAACCCTTCCCTGCCCTGTGCCTGTTAAATGCTTGTGGCTTGTTTCTGTTTGGGAGCCCATAAATGTGATGGATATACTGCCTGCCCTCCTTGCCGACCTTTCCGGTTCAAAGTCGCTCTGAGCTCCAGAAGCTGTGCTCTGCTGCAACCTCTGCCTCAGAACTTGAAGTATCACTGCTGAGCCTGGGGTTTGGAATTCCAGACAAATAGGAAAGGATGCTAACACTTGCTGCCAGGCCTGGAAGAATTTCTTAGGGGATAGCGATCCAGGAGGGAGGACATTGTCCTTGAGATGACTTCCAAACTCATCCTGTGGGGACTGCAGGCTTTCTTAACCTCAGAAAGACTGGCTCTGAGGTCCTGAGGAGACGGGTGTGGCGCCACTAGTGGGAACAGAATCAGAGGGCCAGCAGTCACTTTGATAGGTAGAGAAAGAGTGTCATCTTGTTTGCGAAGGAGAGAAAGGCTAGAAGCCATGTGGGGTGTAGAAGAAAGGAAGCAGAGGTGTGAAAAGAGGGTCTCCTCATGAGCTTCTGTGAGATTCCTTGTGGTCTTCAGTATTTCTAATACTTCAGGAAGTATTTTGTTTGTTTGACAACATGATTTTGGCTATCATATCACTTTCATACTTGGTCAGGTGGAGCTCTGGTGGCATTTAAATTTTTACTCAGTAAACCCAAAAAAGGTAAATTTGCTCTCCTCCTCTTTTCCCTTCTCCATCTTATTCTTTCTTTCTTTTTCTTTCTTTCCTTCTTTTTTTGTTTCTTTCTTTCTTGTGTTTTTAAATTCTGTTTATGAGGTAGATAAGCCTCCAGGTAGAAGTTAGAAATACTAAGAACACAGACCAAGCCTGAAAAATTGCCTGAGCTCTTTCAAGCACCATGTTCTACAACCTAAATTTCTTCTGCTTTTATTTTTTGTTTGTTTGTTTTTTCAAGACAGGGTTTCTCTGTAGCTTTGAAGCCTGTCCTGGAACTAGCTCTTGTAGACCAGGCTGGCCTCCAAATCACAGAGATCCACCTGAGTGCTGGGGTTAAAGGTGTGCACCACCACCGCCCTGTGACAATCTAAATGAAACTTACCGAAATGCTCCAGAAATGTGGTTAATGGAATATACTGCGGTGGCCCCATGAAGAGTAAGTAAAAAGCCGTTGCAGAGATCCAGGAAGAGGGAGAAAGGAAGAATCAATGATGGTAGGGCATTCTTATGGTAGGATTCATCTGTGTGGGAGCAGAAAGAAGGGGTTCTCAGGGACAGGCCATGATGCAAGGTAGGGATGCTTACAATCAGTCACCCACCTTTCCACACAGATAGGGCGACTTAGAGTATTCAAACCCAGTTCATGTCAGTTTGGCAAGCTGGTGGAAACAGGCAGACATGGCTATGCACTATTCTCTTCTTCCTGGCACCTTTGTAACCCCATGTCATGTGCCTCCCCCTTGCAATACCCCTTGGCCAAGTGGAATCTCCTTCAAAAGTCCCACATTCTATGTCATTACCAAACTTTTCTTCTTGGCCCTCATCAGAACACTCCCTTTTTATTCCTGATCATGGTCCCTCAAAGTCTGCCAGAGTCTTGGCTGTAAAAGGAAAAAGGGGGGTGTGGGTGGGGAAGAACTCTAAAGACTGATGTCCCTATGGATTAACACGTTCAGATAGCCCTGACATTTTAACAAATGCATTCTTTTGTGTTGAAAAGTGAACATGAAGGGCTGGTTAGGGGCACTGGCAGACTGAATGGAAGAGCTGGTTGTCAAAACAAGTATCAGATGTTTCCATTGCCCAGATGGAGCCATGCATGTTCCTGTCTAATTCTGCTCTATGCGAATTCTCTCTCTCTCCTTTTCTTTCTCCCTCCCTCTTTCCCTTTTCCCATTCCTTCACCCCTTCTTCCACCCTTTCTTTCTCTACGTCTCTCTATCCCTCTTTCCTCCATACATATACTCTCCCCCAGCAATACAAAATCGAATTATTGTACATCCTTTAGCATTTCCCTACAGATTCTATATTAATTTGATTAAATGTAAACATTTACCATGTCTTGGTATATGTTGAAAGTTTTGTATCTATTCCATGCATTCTTAAACAGAATAGACACACGAGTTATTGAGTGGAATGTTTATTGAATTTAATAGGTTGAATATGTTTGAGAATCTTCTACATTGCATTGGCTTTTTTCTATCATAGACAAATTATGGCTAGATATGAAGCAGTAACATATTCCACCATATTGGATTTTAAACTTTTCCATCATATTGGGTTTTAAATTTCCCCAAAGTTTATGCAAAAATTTTACTTGCTGTATTAGGTCTAGTTTGGTTTATACATGCTGCTTCTTTGCTGTAAGCAAAATGCCTTATCATGGTGTAGTTTTCCATTTATTGGTAGCACCACTCTTTTGTCTGATAGTAATATAACTACACCAGCTATATTTTGCAGCATTTTCATTATTAGTATCTCATAGCCTAAAAATTGCTGGGTTTTTTCTTTAAGAAACTCGTCCATATTTGTTAGCTCCTCAGTTGTTGTAGGTCAGGAATCCTGCAGAGACTTCGCTGGGAGGTTCTCTCTTGGGGTTGAAGTTAAGATGTTGGCTGGGGATTCAGCCTATTTGGAGCCAGGGAATCTGCTTCCAAAGTGACTCACACCATTGGCTGGCAAATGGGTGTTAATTGTTGGCAAGATGTTTAGGTGCCTCACTGCAAGGGGCCTCCCTGCAGGCTGCTTCAGAATTCTCACAGGGCGATAACGGGGCTCCTCAGGAGGGATCCAATACAAAGAACCAAATGGAATATAATCTCATGACATTGTACATGGTCCATAGGTTTCTATTGGAAAAGCCTAGGCCTAAAGACAAAGGAACTAGACCCTATACTGTGAAAGGGAGAATGTCAAACGATTTGCAGCTATGTGTCCTGGCCACTGTTCCCTGGTCTTTTTAATTGTGTGATGTTCTATCTCGTTTATACTTTTCAGGGTGCCTCTTATAGCTAGGATTTGATCCCTGTCTCATCACGTGGGTCATTCAACTGTGTCATTTTATCTGTTCATACTATTCATTGATTACTAATCAGTTAAAAATCATGCCGTCATTTTATCTTGTATCTTTTGTTTCCACATCTTTTATATTTTTCTTTCTCCTCTTCTTTCTTGACCTCTTTTGGAAATTATTTTGCTTTATATTCCAAATGTTTTTCTCTACACATTTTTAAAGTTACGTATTTTGTTTTCTTATAAGTCTCTTTATAAACCTGAGCATTTGTCTTTAATTTCATATACTAAAGTAAATAAATATCTTTGTTGTAAATTTCCATTCATTAGGAGTTTGTCTATTGGGCGCATTAAGAATCTGATTTAAAGCAAACTTTCCCTGAAAGGACTGCATTTACTTCCTCCCTGGGGCACCAACAATCTAGGACCTTTTTAACTCTGGAGATTTGGAGCTAAGTAAGACTAAGTAAGGACTTATAGAGCTAAGAATGGAGAGGATTAGTTGCCTCCCAAAAAACATTTCCTTTCCATTTGTAGCCTAAGCTTGGATAGAGCTTATGTGTGTGTGTGTGTTTGTGTGTGTGTGTGTGTGTGTGTGTGTGTGTGTGTTTCTCTTTTGATCTACAGCTCATTCTTTCAGTAAAGGCATTCCTTTGGGAGGACATTTCTAGTGTGGTTTCTCTCCTAAAGTGAAGCCATACAAATTCTTGCCCAAATCTGGCCTATGCATTTTCTCTTGAAACCCATAGAATTCCAGGGAGGGGCCGCTATTGCTGGACTCTCCGAGATCATGACTTCTTGTTTTCTTTTGGTTGTTTGTGTTGTGTTTATTTTTAGAATTTCCCCACTTTTTTCTTTTTTATCAGTTTAGTTATGTACTCTGAAGACTTTTAAAGCAATGTTCACTGGAGAATTTTCACCAGGCATGGTGTCATTGCCTGTAATCACAGGAAAGGGTACAAGTCCAAGGCTAGCCTGGTATACATAGCAAGTTCTGGGTCAACCTGGGCTACATAGTTAGACCCTGTCTTAGGAGACAAAACAAACAAGCAAACTAATTAAAGAGATTTCTGAATTCTTTGAAAATGAAACTTACGTTGAGGCCCCTAACTTGAAGAAGTTTAGTAGAAACTAGCAGCCTGAATGTAACCAAACTGATTGTCCTCTGAAACAAAAACTGTGGCTGTCACCTTGAGAGCCAAGTCAGACCCATACCCTTAAGTACTTAGGATACAGTCCAAAATTACATGCTCTATAAAAAGTAGTAAAATATGAATTTACACGGGAAAAGATAGAGACAAAATTTCAAGATGACAGATGATGAAAAAAAATTTTTAAGTTATGTAGCTGTTTAAAAATGGTCTAAAAAGTAAAGGAAGATACTATGGGAACAAACTGAAAGATTGGAAGTGTCAGCAAACAAAGATGTGAAGAAGAGTCTACTAGAAATTTAAAACATTATATTGTATTGAACTCGATTTGGGGATTATGTCTTCTACCTGACTGTTGCTGTCCTCTGATTTCTGTCACCCAGTATAACAATGGAAAAATAGTAAGTAGTCAGTGAACTGACTGAATTGGTGGGAGGAGTAAAAACAACAACAACAACAACAACCCTCACACAATGTATTTGTTAGGTCTCAGACCCAGGACAAGTCTCACTCAGTGGCTGTGGCTTCTCCCAGTGCTCCTCACCCTGCCCTCCCACCCTAAAACCTCCCTTCCAGGGGCTGGGCTTCCTCTTTCCTTCCCCCGTCCTAATCTCTACATAATGCTGCCATTCTGGCTACAAGAGTGTCTTGGCCCTGACTGCCTTGTTTGGTCGGGTGACTCTTCTCTTGCTCTTCCTCTCTCTCCTCTCATGGTCCAGCCATGTTCAGCCTGAACTCTGTCCTCTGCCTGTTTCTTCCCTTAATCTACAGTAAAATCTTCTGCATACATTAGAAGCAGACATGTCCTTTGTTTTACTTTTTCCATTCTGCATGAATGGTTAAAAGACACTTGGTACAGAATACAAAGCCACTTAAACTGTACCACAATGGGGACAGAATGGAACTGGCAGCCACAGAACATTCCGACTGTGGTTTCTGGTCCCTCATCTTGCTTTGTGTTTTGATATTTTGTTTTGATTTGGTTGTGGTGGGGAAATCCTTCACGCAAATTCAATCCTACCCAGCAGGTTGAATAAATAAAGAATAATTTTTGAAAAACCACATACACACTTCTCTAGCTGAGGGCCATTGCTGGACCTTTCCTTTCTCCTCCAGGAGCGGGCGACTGAAATAATGTTGGGGTTCATCTGAAAGGCTGACGACTACCCGTAGAAGTGAGTGCGAAATCAAAGTACGTTATGGACATCTATGGTGATGACATGAGACCCCATATAGTCAACATATGCTAATATGTACATATTACTATATATACATATATACACACATATATTATATATAATAAATATAGTAAAGATTTGTGTCTGAAGACATAGCTAGTTCTAAGTTTCCATGAACTAATCTTATTGAGTGATTATATCAGATGACATAAGAGAAAGTCATCCTGGGGTACAAGACAAAGAAATACCTACAGCCAGTATTCAAATGTCACAGATATTATATAGAAAGACTATGCACTTTAGAAAGAAGACACCGAGAGTTAATAGGCTGGAATGTATATCTGTTGGGCTACTTCCCACTGGAACTGCTGGAGGACTACCTGGGATGTGGCTGAAGAATTAACACTTTGCTATTTCACATGCAAAAAGAGAGGGGGCAAAGATGGGACAACGACAGGGTGAATTAATGACAAACTGTCTTTGCCAAAGACTTGAACCCTTCTGATTGCTTGCTCTGCCATCCTCAATCACCAGGAAAGGATAGATGCTGTTGTTGCAAGGTGATATAGTAATGGTACACACAAAAATAATCATGGCCAGAGAAGTAAAGATGTGTGGCTTCCCTCGTGGTCTTTCTGAAGACTATGACTTTCTGAAGATTAAGAGTTCTATGACTTCTTACACACACACACACACACACACACACACACACACACACACACACACATGAAAGGATACGCTGGCCTAATCTGTATCATGTGACCATTTTCCTGGACCAAATCAGTTGTGGGTGGTTGGGAAGCAGCAGTGTATTACAATATTCCTGTCCTATAGAAGAATGAAAGCAGGCAATTGCTTTTATCTTTTCATATATGAAAATTCTGAGGGCAGGACTTTCCATATTTTATCACACTGGAGTCTTCTACATTAGAGTCTCATGCAGGACATTTCATCAGGATCGTTGAAATATAACGATCAATTCTGGCAAAGACTTACATGCTCTGTGGACAGTAGTTCATAATGTCATATAAGTTAAGATTCTTTCATTACTCTCCCTTCATCATGTGTGTGTGTACACGCATGTGTAGGGAGGTATATGAACGTATATATGCATAGGGGGGAGACATGCATGCATATGTGTGTGTGTGTGTGTGTGTGTGTGTGTGTGTGTGAGCGTGTGAGCATGCACACGTGCATGCAGTAGAGATCAGAGATCAATCTCATACGTCATTTCTCAGGAGCTATTCACTTTGTTATTTTTAGGAAACAGTCTCTCAGTAGAGCCTGGTGTTAGGATTCAGGCATTATGCTGGCTGTCACCTGGCGGGATACACTCAGGCAGTACCCTGGCCAACCCAGGGTGCTATGGCTGCTACGAAGAAGTAGTTTGTGCACAAATGCAAAAGGTCCCTTTAAGAGGTAAGTTCTGCCCATTACCACTCTCCCTTCCCTGATGTTCTTCTGAACATGTCTCTCTCTCTCTCTCTCTCTCTTTCTCTCTCTCTCTCTCTCTCTCACACACACACATACACACACACTCACACTTCCCTTCCCCCCCTCCATTTATCCCAATAAAACTCCCCACTTAAACTCTGTCTGTGTGGTGTGTCTGTCTCTCACTTGCAGTGTGACCCCTTGGACCGCCAAGGTCTCTCTTCAGTGCTTAACAATGCATCTTTCCAAATCTCTTTAACATGGCAAGGAGTAAAAGTTATAGAAAAAGAAATCCACATAATCTTAAACGGATTCCTTCATTAGTCACACGCTCTTTGTTCTCTCCTTCTCTTTTTCTTGTTGACCAAAATCACTTCATGATTGTCAGGATTCCTGTTCCGCTTTTCCCTTTCAGATGTGGTCCTCCTTTCGGCTTACATCCCTTCCAAATGGGAGGCAGGGTCAGTCTTCTCTATTGGGGTGTCGCACGTTCATGAATGTCTGTGGCATCCCTCACCCCCATTTATAACAATGTACCCAACACTGCTCATTTTATTTCATCCTGAACATGGCTGCAGAAAGTTATGAAATTGTTATTTATAAACACAGAAGATAGTCTAATTTTATTAGCTCCTTATTTTGCTTACCCAAACTGCCACCACATAAGCCTGGAAACCACATGTTGCTTTCCAGGCTGCCAAATAATCTGATTAAGTGGATTTAAGACATCTCTGACTTCAGCAACTTTATCTTCTTTCTTAATTTCAAAACTCCATTCTCGAACGAGGGTGTGCTCAGTTTTCCCAAAGACGGCCATTTTGTGTGCAGTTTCCCCTCTTCTTTCCGTTCTACGACCTTGTGTAGTTGTCAGTTGGAGCTGCCATAACAAAGGTCACAGCCAGTGACCTAACAGAGAAAACGTCATTTTCTCTCACTTCTGGAGCCCCGCTGTCACGCTCAGGTGCCCTGGTGTTGGGTTCCTCTGATCTCACCTCTTCCCGTGTCCTTGGTCTTTCCTCTGAGCCCTTGAAAGTGCACTTAGTGTCTTTCAGTGTACATTACTCTTTTCTTCCCTAAACGTGCCAGCCAGCTTGGATAAAGGCCTACCCTGAAGTCCTCATTGTAGCTCAGACTCCCCGTCTTCAAATGTGGTCCCAGCCTAAGTCGCTGGGGAGTAAGATCTCAACACAAGTTTCGCAAGACACAGTTCAGTCTGTAGCATTTTGAAATTTCATTTCATCTTATTTCTTCCCTCAGAAAGAACTACGTGGAAACTCGCATCCCACGTATACTCAAGGCCTTCCTCCGGGCTCTCTCTTTCATCTTCCTTCTGGATGCAGGCAAGGATTTGCCCTGCAGATAAGCTTTCTGGTTTGTGTTTTCTGCTCACAGATCCCCTGAGCACAGATGTGTGTGGCTGTCAGGCAATTCCGATCGACTTTACCTCAGGCACCCGGACAATTTTACCTCTCAGTCCACCCCTTTCTAGTGACAGCTCTCCTCTACGCCCTACAGCCTTACCTCCTCTATGTCTGTGGTTCTTACTCTTTATGCTTTATGCATATACCGGTCAAGTCAACCCACATAGATTTGGTAACTTTAAAGGGGTCATAATTTGCTACAAATAATGAGAAATTAAAAGCTGCTACTGGAAACTTCTGGAAAGATTAGCGCCAACAGGAGAACACTTCAAGGAGGGTTCCAAGCCTTGGCTGTTTATGTAATAAACATTTTGAGCATATTAGTGCATTTGGGACACACAGGCCTGAGTCTTACTCATTGTTGGAAGAATATTTATTCAGTGTTTGTAAAGTGAGGTTGAAACTCAAGACGGGAAAGGTCAAAGCTGTTATTCATTTTAGAGCAAGGAGAACGTGGGGTTCATGAAGAAGGCTGAGGAGAGAAGAGACACAGAGCCAGCCTGAGTGGGATATAGAGCGTGCTGCCCAGGATGAAAGTGCTGGTGACCAAACTTGCAGGGGTAGAATCCTTAGAAGGACTGATTTTGAAGCTGATTGCATCCTGGATGAGAAAATGCCTCTGGCTCTGCAGACTTTCCTCATGCTACGGTCTTTGTCAGTTCCTCAGGACTCCACCAGAAGAAAGAAAGCAACACTCCTTTCACTGAGGGACTGGAACTCAAGCAACCAAACCAGCATGGTGTGATACTTTTTTTTTTAATTTGAAAGCAATTTTTTTAAAGAAATAAAATAATAAAATAAAACTAAGTAAGATAAGATGAAATAAGGGAAGGCTAAAATTAACTTAGATTTTGAAATATTAGAAATGAATGATATAATTGAGTAAACTTTTAAAAAACCGAAAACAAATTCACATCCCTTACAGTCCTTCCCACTAGTTCCCACTAGTGAACACAAGGCCTAGTGCATACAACAGGAGCCTAATAAATGCCTGCTGCGTGCCTGGGTGGCCCAGAAGGTAGTGTGGGCTGAGAATTGCTTGGGTACCCGCTACCTGGGGCCGATAGGAGGGGTAGGGGACCACAAGCTCGTTTTTTCATTGAGCACTTATTGAGCGCCTACTGTGTGCCCCTCACTCTCGAGCAAGGCCCCTGCAAACAGGCTGGTCAGTCAGCCAGGCCCCTCGGCCTCGCCCAGGCCCCGCCCCGCCCCCCTTGTACCTCTACCAGGCCCTTAAGCCTCTGGCCAGTGCCACCTGCTTCCAGCCACCACGCGGTCCCGACCCTGCCGTGATCACTTTTTTAAATATATAATTTTTTTATTTTATGTGCATTGATGTTTTGCCTGCATGCATGTCTGTGTGAGGGTGTCGAAAGTCCTGGAACTGGAGTTATAGACAGTTGTGAGCGCTGCCCTGTGGGTGCTGAGAATTGAACCAGGGTTCTCTAGAAAAGCAGCTAATGCTCTTAACAGTGGCGCCATCTCTCAAGTCCCAGGATCATTTCTTACGCGTACAGCGCATGGGACAAAGGCGGGAGTCAGAGGTAAGCACAAAAGAGCATCCCTTTAGCCCGCAAACAATTCTAAGGGAAGAATTAGGCATTTTCAAAGTTATATTATAAAGCAGTTGTCATGCAAACGAAACAGACAAGCAGATGAAGATGCCGACAATGAATATCCACACACAGCACAACCAGCTCACCGAACAGCGTCGGTACTCGGCATCCTTAAAGCTCTCTCCTCCAGTCACGGTTCCCTCCTGCTCCAGCTGGACATTGATTTGCAGTTCGGGACTTGCCATTCCCAGAGGCATTGGACTTTCCAAAAGAAGCCAAATATAGTTCAACTCGGTCTCTTTAAACTTTTAATTTTTTACTTTATGTGTATGGGTTTGCCTGCGCTTAAGTCTGGGTACCACTTGAGTGGTTGGTGACTGTGAAGGCTTGAAGAGGAACTGGATGCCCTGAGACTAGAGTTACAGACAATTGCGAATCACCCATGGGTATTGCTCTGAAGGAGCAACCGGTGTTCTTAACCACTGAGCCATCTTGCCAACCCGTCAAGCATCCTTATCCCTGTCTAAAGAGGCGAGGTAATTCTAATATGCGTAGTACAAATATCCAGTCCTTTTGTACACTCCCAGTGCCAAACAAATTCTTTGTATATAATAGACGCAAGCCATATGTTCAATAAATTTGCACCCAAATATATATAAACACAAGTGCATATATTTACACAAGGTATTTGCATATAAAGCATTGTAGTTGCAAATGTAAATATTTCTTGAATATTTGTTTCCTCAGCTATTTCAGATTTATTCAGCTCTGTTTCATTTTAATAATTAATCATGTCACTATAATCATAAAACAGTCTTAAAACTTAAAACAATTAAGTATGCAATGTACTTTGTGATTCCTTCAAAAACCACTAAGCCAATTTTCTTTTTGGCATGGGATGCCCCACTATAGCATTTAAGAATAAATTTCCAATTGCTTTGGGTTTTCTGCTCAGTTGCAATTAAGTTTGAGACTCATTCTCACAGGACATGTTTTTCTCAAATCCCTCAGACGTCAGCTCAGAACAGAAGCAGCATTACCTACGTCTAAAGTCACCTAAAACACTATTCTTCTTTGAGAGCACTAAGTACATTTATTAGCAGATATCACCTTTAGAATATGGGGACGAGAGACAGGAAACACACAAAAATTCATTTCCAAGTTTGTCTAACGTATTTAGGAGAAAATGCCCACCTCACTTTCTTTTAAAAGATGATACCAGCAACCGGTAATACATATCTGTCAACAACACTTCAGGAAATAAGCTGGGTCTTTATCTACTTGTTGATAAACTTGAGGTGCCCTGAAGGTGACTTTCCAAGGCAGAACTATGAGCATCCACAAGGTGCTGTGTCAGTATATCCAGAGGAATTCTAGGGGCTCCAAAGAAAACAGAAACTACACTCTGCCTGTCTCTACTATGGTGTGGTAGCAATCTTACAGACTTCCCCCAGTTAGCAGTGCACACTCTTGAAGGACTGTGAAGAGTGCAGCTTTATGTGAAGGGTTCTCAGCCCCAAACTATTACACGGGCATCAGTTTCAAATGTGACACTCACAGGGCCTTTGATTTAAGGATCAAAAAAAGGCTGAGTTGTGTGTAGTGGTGCACGCCGTTGATTCCAGCACTCAGGAGGCAGAGGCAGGTGGATCTCTGTGAGTTCGGGGAGAGCCTGGTCTACACAGAGAAACCCTGTCTCAAAAAAAAAAAAAAAAACTGAAGAAAAAGAAAAGAAAAAAATGATCTGTACCAGGGCTGCCCAAGGTGTCTTTGAGCTTGGGGTCTGTCTTAGTTCATTAACACTGCTATAACATAGTGTTTTCGGCTGGGTGACCCATGAAGAGGGATTTGCCACCCACGGTGATGGAGGCTGGATAAAACAGGCTCAAGGCACCAGCAGATTTTGTATCTGGTGAGTGTCTTTTCTCTGTTTCAGAGGTGACGCCTTATCTCCGTGGCTTTCCATTGTCAAAGAGATGGATAATTTCCCATGAATGTTTTTTATACCAGCACCAATCCGACTCATGAGCTCAGGAAAGCACCAGGAACAGCCTTTCAACAGACAGGTTGGGAGGGGACACCAAGATTCCAACCATAGAAGGCTCCCAGGGTTACAGGATTGCAAGGTGGGTTGTTTTTAGGTGGAGGAAAGAATCGTATACATTTATACACACACACCACACACAAGCATGCATGTGCACGTGCTTGCACGCCTGTGCATACGCATGCATGCACACGTGCACATGCGCGCACACACACACATCACAGTATCACATGTGCCCAAGGAAAAGGTGAAACTTCCCCTCCCCCTCACTAAAGCTCTGCTCATCCTCCAACTTTCGAAGTCAATGAACCCACACCTGAAGCCTGGAGTTAAAACAAAGGAAAGGACACCTTTGTCCCGGGGCCTTAAAGAGGGAGAAGAAGAGAGGGACTAGGATTCAGAACAAAGACTGCGAGGAGGATAACGGGAAAATGATATAGACCTAATCCCTAACTCCAAGGCGATCTTGTGTATGTCACAAGGGAAGTGTTAGATAAAATCTCCATTCCACGTTCTGATCTGCATCATGTAAACTGAGGTTTCCAGAAAGCGGGGGAGGCACACATGTGTTCCAAATTCCACAGAGGTGATGGATTAGAACTTGCATGGCTATGGGGAGCTGTAATATCACAGTTCCGGGGTCGTTCCTTAGGCTCCCTTCAGCTCCCCTAACAGTCCTTCCTCGCCCACCTCTGTGTTTGACCACACATCCCTGCAATTATAAGGCAAATTCTGGAATGTATTAAAAGACCATCAGCTTCCACCAACCCAAAGGCCGACTGAAACCATCCCCGGGTGGCATGTGAAACCCTAGCGGAGATGTCCGTGTTTGCTTCCAGCCACTTGCTGGAATACACTCACCAGAGTATTTGAAAAGCACTTTGATTCGTAACATTTCCACTCGGCAACTGTAAGAATTCCGTGCACTGCTACCACATTAGAACATCACACTTGGGGAACATGAACCTGTCTTTCCCGACCCTTGTATTTGACTTAAGTACAAACTCTTACTCCCTTGGAGGGAAGAGCTGGGTTCATGTCTGGTTGCTCCATGGGGCTTTCTCATTCTCAGTCTACAGGAAATGAACCACACACAGTTTCCCTTTGGTTCACTACTTCGCGTGTGGTCTGAAGAGAACACCAGCCCACAGTACCCAAGCCCTGACCAGCGCACATTTCACCTGCACAAGTGGACTCAGGCAGCCCTACAGCCCACCCAATTATGAATTTCAAGTGGATCCAAATGCCATACAGAAAGACCAACAGAATAGCTAGCCTGTGGTGCCTCCTCTTGGGAGCACCTGGAAGGGACGGCAGGAAATCCTAACGAAAATTGAAAGTTTTTTATCTTAAATCTTTGCATGGTTATGAGTCTCAAGGCCTTTCCCTGTACATAGTCTGTCCCCTGAACTGACTTGAAAGAGGCCCCTAGGAGAAGGAGTAGCAGAGAAGTGGATAGGGTGGCTTTGAGTTTGCTAGACACAGCCCCTCAGGAAGTGTCGGCGTATACTTGAGGCCACCCAGCTACTGTTGGGAGTGAGTGCTTGCTTTACAGATGTCTGTGGGTCTGTGCCGGGTGCTCCAGTTCACCTTCGAACTCCAGGAGGGAAAAGAATGTCTTTGTGGATTTCCTGCAAGATACATAACAAGGCCGCATTCCTTTGCCATTACCTCACTCTCTTGACTTGGGGGAAAGGGGAACTTCACCTAAAGAAACGGAGTCAACTGCCCTGAACTAAAAATTGCTGTCAAGGAGTGCCAGCTCCCCTTCCAGAGCTTCCCCTTTGTGGCCGAGGGCGTGCCTGAAGAGGACAGCAGACAGGGGAAGTTCTCAGAGTCTTTATCAGGATGGGCATCCCTTGAGGACGTGATCCCTGTCCTATGCCAGGAAGTCTGCGTGGCTGACAAATGCTGTTCATTTAGCTGACCGCTGAGAGTTTCTAAGATCTTTGTCAAGCACAGATAACCTTTCATATGGTCGGGTACTTGCTATGTACTCTGACTTCAAAGACCAGAGGAGTGGGGGGGGGGGTCGTCAATAATTCTCAGCTGATGAGTGAAAGAATCCTCAGCTCCCACATTACCTCCCCTAGATCCACCCCAACTTCAGTACAAACACTGTTCATTCTTTTGTGCTGTGTGTGTGTGTGTGTGTGTTGGGGACATGTAGGGAACTGGAGAATACAGGACCAGCATTATAGCGCCGAGAACATTTCCAGAACCTTCCTTTTGCTGTTAATGTAAAATGTTTGCCCTGGAAAGTTGAGACTTCGCTCATCACACAGAAACTAACTTAACTCAATGTAGTCAATAAGGATTTGTTTATCGCCTACTGAAAAGCACGTGAAAGGTCTTGGGGGTGGGGGTAAGAGTGTCTCTGACATATCTTAAGTTTATAATCTAAAAAGTGGTGGTGTGTACCCCAACTCTGCTGCTTCCCAACTGTGTGACTTAAGGCAAGTTAGTGAACTTCTCTGGGTTTGTCTCCCCAGAAGTAAAATAAAGATAATCACTCCCACTCCCGCGATGGCCTGTGAGGACTGATTAGATCGTATCTGAATTTCACACAGACTTTCACCCATACTCAAGACCGGATGAGAGGCACTATTTTTATTGTTTGCACTGTTTTGGTTTTCGCATTTGTTATTATTACGATAATGACCTTTGAAAAAGATTGCCAGAGACATTAACAAGGGTTAACCCCCTGGGTTAAATTACTTTTCCACAAATAGCCCAATTGGTCATCTTTCTGGACTCTGAAGGACAAAAGACAGAATTTTTGCACTTGGTGGAAAATTCTGGTGAAGGGTCCCGGGCACTGGTCGTTAGGGGGTTCTGAGTGCAGAGGCTGGATAGATGTTCCCAGAAAGCCCCGGATGAAAACATGAGAAGAGCAGCTAGGAGCTGCATCCTCTCACTTACACCCAACAAGTACCCCATGAACAAGTATTGCCATGAGCAGGCAACGCTCCTGAGTCCCGGAGGTTTGTGGAGAAGTGGAAAGAATGCCTGGTGTCCCTTCTGCCACTGTCTCCTTCCCCTTTTCTTACTTAGAGGGAACTGTGTAGAACTGCAATTGGAGGTCAAAACACGTAAACATTTAAGACGTTGCTTTTCTGTAAATCCTTGAGCAAATATTAATTCAGTCATCATCTCCTCACCACTGAGAGCTTCAGACTCGAGACTTGAATAGAGGCTGGAATGTCATAATCCCATCTGTAAATTACAGTGCCAGCATTGTTCATTAACAGAAGGACTAAGACTCTGAAAGCTAAATGCTCTCTCAATCTCCATCACAGGATTCGCTCCAAAAGTGTTTGCAAAGAAGGGGGTAATGTTAATGCTGCAGAGCCACAAGCCAGTTGGTCATCTCATGGGTCAGAAGATAATGGCAAGGAGGAAGAGATAAGAAGGATTCAGGGGAGGAGGAGGGAATGAGGAGGAGGAGAAAGAGGAAAGAAGACAAAACACAGAAGGGGAGAGGTAGGAGGGAAGCGAGAGTTCCCTTTTTCAGATTTATTATCAGCTATTACTTAAATATTTCGAGTGGAGCAAGTACTGGTTGAAAGATGCTCACCAACCCCAAACATTTGAAAGCAAACTTCTGAAGATTCCTACTGTGTCCGGTTGAATTAAAGCAATCACTGAAAGCTGAGCAACCGGAAGTCTTCCCGAACAACAATGGAGGGTGATTGGTGTCTAGGACAGGATTTGAAAGTGGGAGCATAGGCTGACTAAGCCGGTGCAGGGCTGCCTGCTTGAGACCAGGTTTACAACTTGTTACAAAGGGGATCCTCTGCCATCATGGGAAAGAGAAGTCAAAATCTTTGGTTCCTGAGCCAGGAAGTCCCTTCCTCTCTTTCCATGAGACACATGGAGCCCACCAGCCTCCTGCCCCATAAAACTTGCTTCATGATTTTTTTTATTGTCCTTGACAGGTAGAAAAGAAGCAAGGCCCTCTAACCTCTTCCCTTGTTTCTGTCTCTTCTATCCCTCTTTTCTCAAACCCCTTTAAAAATTAGGAAGATTACTGTGATAACTACAGGAAAATAGTCTCACAAACATGAGGGGTTGTGTACTTAAGATAAAGCCTAAAGTCATGTGATCCCCATGCTGGTTATGTGAAAGAGTCTTTTAGGAGTTTGGAGGTCAATGGATAAGTCTCTGTCTGCTGGAATCCCATAAAGCCCTTTCACCCTGAATTTCTTCTTCTTCTTCTTCTTCTTCTTCTTCTTCTTCTTCTTCTTCTTCTTCTTCTTCTTCTTCTTCTTCTTCTTCTTCTTCTTCTTCTTCTTCTCCTTCTTCTTCTTCTTCTTCTTCTTCTTCTTTGTGACAGAGTCTTGCTGTATAACATAGACTGGCCTTGAATTTGAGTTTTTCCCACCTTAGCCTCTGGAGTGCTATGATCATAGATATATGCTAATATATATGTCCAGCTAATAACAAGGAACTCTGATATTCTTAATCATAATAGCTAAGTACATATAGTAACCAAAATTTTCTTTATTTTTTTATTTTATGTGCATGTGTGGGTACCTGAGCACATGTATATGTACCACATGTATGCAGGTGCCCACAGAGGCCAGAGAAGGGTGTCAGACCTCCTGAAATGAGAGTTTCAGGCAGATGAGAGTTCCCCAACGTGGGTGCTTAGAACTGAACCTGCATATTCGCATGTTCTACAAAAGCTTCCAAGTACTCTTGACTACTAAGCCATCTCTCTAGTCCCAACCATAATTCTCTGATCAAAAGAACACCAGAGAGATGATTCAAGATATACCCTTCCGCCATTAAGATGCTTTCATTAGATATTTTGCTATTGTAATCAATATAATTCCAAAGCTATTGAGGAAAAGAGAGGTGTAACTTAACCCTCCCATCACAAAAGAGAACATGGCCTCCCTTTCTCTCTTTCCACATCTTCTTCACCTTAACCTCTCTACCTTGTTTAGTGACCTTATTTCTCCCCCTCTTTATCTGTATGTCCAGCTGATAGATGTTTTCATGCTTATTGTAAATCCTGTAGGCTTTGTCTGAAATCCAATAGCTTTCAAGTCTGCTCCAATACAGAGGACCGTGATTCCGACTCAAAAAGATGTGAGCAGTCCTCATATAGATGGAAGAAATACTAATGAACAAAACCCCAGGATAAGGTTGGAATTTTCCCACTGTGCCTAAAATTGTTCGGTTTTTAACGATCATCTCCTGTTGAAGACAGTCCCATCAAGTCTGTCAGAAAGACAAATGTCCCAGTCCATCAGAAAGACATACATTTCTTATGACTTTGGCCTTGTTCTAAGGAAGTATTTCTCTGAACTTATTCTTGACTTGAGTTTCCTAATAAAGTCTCCTAACAATCATGAAAAAAATGAATAATGTTAGCCTAAACCACACATCTTTAATTCAGAGGCTCCTTACCTGACACTAATTGTTACTCTTGGCTAGTAACAATTATAAGAATAAGAGAGAATATGCCTAGTTCTAGCCTTGGCCCATTTCTTTAGCCTCCCAAGATCTCCCCAAAGATGACATTCTCATTTCTGGAGAGGAACATTGAACTCTGAGAGATTAACCCACTTGTTCAAAGTCTCCCTGCTTTTTAGAGTGGACCTGGTTAGAGTCTTTATCTATCTGATTCTGTTGCCTCTGTCATGTTCCATAGCAGCGTGGAAACACTACTCTGCCACGTTACATGGCAAAGCGGAAGCCCTACTCTGTTCTGTGGCATGTTCCAAATAGTCCTTGCCCTGTCACGCCTGGAAAAAGCACCGACAATCGATAATGACACGTCTCTGAGGTGAATGCTAGTTCGTCTTTACATTCCTTCCCGCCGCTGCTGCAAGCTAATCAAAGCTATTAAGCAGAATTGGTTGCCCTCCGCCTCTCAGGCCTTAAACACACCTTCATCATCAGTACCACATCCTATTTCCCAGTAAGGTTACACTATCACAGGGCAGCCATCACATATATCAGAGAAGATGGGTGGGAACCACCATGGCAGCTCCAAAGAATCCTTGCCTGTGCCATAGAGCAAGCCTTGGCTCCCTTCCATCAGGGGTGGCAACAGGGATTTCTCCCAAAGAGAAGAAATGCCACTTGTAGCAGCTCAACTATTTTTGATCACATTAGCCTCTCTCTCTCTCTCTCTCTCTCTCTCTCTCTCTCTCTTTCTCATTCAAAGTTCTGCTAGTACTTTGGACGTGATGGTCAGAGACTGAGAAAACTCACATCACTCTTGTTAAAATCTCCTCCATGCTGAGGACCATCACATCTAGTGCGACCTCAGTAGTTAAGACAGTGAAGGTCAGGCCCCAGGAGTTTCTCCCTCAAAGCCACCCTTGGAAATCACTACAGAGGCTACAGTAAATGTAAGATTGTTATCCTTGAGTGTCTTTCTTCTTATTAGAAAATCTCCCATCCTGGGCTTGCAGGAGAAGTAATAATTCACCTATTTTCTTTCCAGACAATATGAGTCCTCAGCATTCCTGTTGCTATGGTGGTGTAGGGTAGGATTGCTCATCTTCTGAACTGGAAAAATATAATAGGAAAACAAACCAAATATGCAAGATTTTGTGGTTTCTTAAGATCTGAAGGTCAGGGATCATTCTAACAAAATTGATTCCATATTCTTTGAATTCATACATCTTAAATTTGCATCAATATGTTACTAAATAATTACTTTGATACTCAATGGAAGTTTGAGATTGAAAAATATAAGTTATTGTCTCACCGGGCATAGTAACACACCTTTAATCCCAGAATTTGGGAGGCAAGAGGCAGGTAGATCTCTGTGAGTTCGAGGTCAGCCTGGTCCACATAGTGAATTCCAGGTTAGCTAGGGCTATGTAAAAATATTATGCCTCAACACACCAAAAATAAAGAAAAATTTTTCAAAAAATTATTGAGAACTATTCTTTTAAAAATAGAAAGGGGACTGGAGAGATGGCTCAGCAGGCAAGAGCACCAGATGATCATCTAGATGCCCTGAGCTGGATTCCTAGCACCTACACGGTGGCTCACAACTATGGACAACTCCAGTGCCAGCAGATCCGACACCCTCTCCTGGCCTCTGTAGGCACAGCAAGCGTGTGGAGCACCAAGAAAATAAGAAAAGCAAGTTTAGCCAGTACTAAGTGCTCTTTTTTACCAAATGCCTGAGCAGCCTCGTGTCTGTGAATTAGGTTTTAATATGGCCAAGACGACTGTTTCCACCGTGTCCCAGCTGCCACACCACACCACACACCACACCACTTCACCTCCGTCCACCCACCCACGGTTCTTCAGGCTGACGAGGATGGGAAGAAGCTGAGCTCATGTGTCCACCAAGGGTGTTACTCATGAAAGACCTCTCAATTCCCACACTCTCTCATACTTTCTGTGAAATAATATATTCCGTGTATTATTTTAGCCAACACCCAAATACTGCAAGTGACACGAAGCAATGGCTTCCCAAGGGTCAAAGGACCCACAAAATGCTCTCAGAAGACCAAGGCGTTCCACCCAAAGAGAACAAACTGCTCTTCCAAGCAGACACTCAAACCATTTCATGTTCCAAGCCCTTTCTCGGCATAGCATAGGGAAACATCTTCAGCCCTGACTCAGGCAGGAGACCCTTCTTTGGTTAAAAAGGACACAAATACAACCCCTTTGATAGCCTTGTTAATATGATGTCAGCCCAGATCTATATCAGAATCTGATCCTAGAGCTGCTGGGTCCCTTATAAAACCTGCATTCGCTTCACTCAAGGGCAGATAAGATTGCACTGGGAGATCATTTGGCCCATTTGAAAACAATCTTTTTATGGTGCTTTCCTATAAGTCTAGACTAGCAAATTAACCAGTTCTCCAAGAAAAAGAAGATTTTTGTATTTATGTTTTAAGAGATATTTATCTCTATTAAATACACAGTCTTGGAACAAAGAGAACGGTTTCCTCTTTTCTATAACCTTTGGCGTCATTATTATTTTAAAAGATAATCATGATCCCCCATACCCAGGTGACTGCTGAGCTCTGTTCTCTCTGCAACTTTGAAAGGATTTGCTTTCGAAAAGAAAGCCGTGGGGTCTGGAGACAGACAGGGTAATCCATGTCTTCTCTCCCCCTTTTCTAGCTGTGAGAAAACTGGGGGCCTGGGAACTTTACATTTTGGTTTCTACAGTTCCATCAAGTTTGAAACAAAAAAAAAAAGCGTATTTCTGGGAACAGACTACAACATGTCAGGGCAAACAGCTGAGGGGGTGGGTGTTTGAAAACCCAATAGGTCAGCATTTGGCTCCCAAGGAGCTGAAGGAGTAAGGATTCCACTCGGTGCCTTTTCTCTTTCAACTCTTTCCTTCTGTTCCCCGGCGTCAGGCCACAGTAGGCCCTTGTCACCAGCAGCTCTTTGGTGACTCCTATGTTCCTTCCTCCCAGGAACCAAGAGGGGACTTTGGACATGTAAGAATCAGATTTTTTGCGAAACTGCAGAATTTTTGTGCAATGTTTATCAGCCAGGCGAGAGGCTGTGAAGGCAGATTTGGGGAAATGATCCCAACAGTTCATAAATCGAACCTAAATGAACAGGGCGAGCTCTTCTTTGTGACAGCAGCACCCCCCCCCCCGCCCTTATAATCTTTTTACTGGGTCAGAATGTTATGTGAACAAGAGCTGGGGGTCTAATGGAGTCAGGGTACTTTGGGTCACTCAATGTAATTTGTTTTTTCTGGCTACATCATGAAAGAGAATTGCATTCTATTCTCTGTTACATTTATATGATACCATCTCTTTTGATATCGGCAAGGGTTTTATGCCAGGCTGCATAGCACTACTGATAACAAAATTCTTTGGGAGAAAAAAGTCAGTTTAAAAAAAAAAAGACACCATTTTTCACACATCAAATAACAGCAGCTAAAATCAACTGGAGTTTGTTCTTGACTGGCCAAAAAAGTAAAATGTGCTTTTCATACACAATTTCTAGGGAGCCCTAGAAACATAATGTGAAGTGCCCGAGCCCCCTTTGCTCTGAAACTGACAGAATCAACATGGCTCTTTCTAAAATTTACATTTGGCATACTAACCGAAGAGCAATGTCACACAGACTCTAAAGGGCGACCTAAAGTTTGCTTCTGACTTAGTTCACAGTCAGCTATCAGAGTATCACAGTGAGTGGGTCAGGGGGGAAGGACAGTTTCTTAACCCTAGGGAGGTCGTAAGGTCAGAAGCTGAGAAGGACTGAGCACAATCCCGAGTTACAATCAGGCAGAGACCACAGAGACCAGCAGAGCCAAGTTCCGAAGGGCGCCCATCTCTCCGGGTGCCAACTAAGGAAGTGGTATTTCCTGGCTACACCATTACAGAGAAGCGTCACCAAAGCTGGAATACAAGCTAACAACGAGTATGATGTCCAAGTTCTAGCGTCTGAGTCCAAGCCCTTAACTGATCTTGGTCTGTGCTCTTAATTTGACATTGAGCTTGCAAACACACCACTTCCTAATGGAACCATCATAGATGGATCCTCCTCACTACACAGTGAGCCCTACTTTCCCAGGACCATGGAGACTGACCCATCAGATACTATGAAGGAAGATTTGAACTGGCATACTCACACCTAGGTATTAAGAAGGGAGAGCTGTACTATGGACTCTCCATGGCATACGCCAGGCTGCCACATCAACACCCTTTATCTGGATTTATCATAGACCCACATGTTTGGGGTTGGTCTAGGTTATCAAGAGATTAAGCCCAATTTAGCTACATGTTATACCAGTGACCAGAACCCTTGCCTTCTGGCAGAGAATAACCCGATTCTCCTAATGACATCCAGTATATTTCCCTCCAACCTTCTTCCTCCGGCCCCAGCTCATCTTGTCTGGGGAAGTTTCACAATGCTCTTGGCCCATGGTGTGATAACACGGAATCATCTGTTACATTATATCTGAAGGCAAACCCAGTGTCTTGTAGCCTTGTTGTATGATTTATTGAGCCCTTAGGGGGCTTCTCCTGAAAGTGCTGAAATGCCACACTGACATTTCACTTCAGACTTACAGCCATTGACACTCCAAGTAGGATTTATTTATGACTGGAGGGTTTCTTCCATTAAAACTCAGCATGTGACGCCTCCACCTAGCGTGGACTCTATCCACTGACGGGAAGAAGGGGAGCTGCCCAGTTGGTAGGGCAGGGAAGAGAAGCAAGGCCATGCCACACCCTGGGGAAGGCAGATCTGACTCTTGAGGACTTTACCTATAGAAACAGGAACCACACACAGAGATTCAGGGGAGAAACCTCTAAAACAACAGCTGGAAGCATTTTATAACAGCTCAGGGGCTACACTTGCAGATGAAACATGGCTACTCTTGCCTCCAGTTGTCAGGGCCAAATAACACAAAGTCTGAAGGTTTTCCAAGCTCTCCAATGGAAGACCAAGCAACCAGTGAGACATAAGATTACCCTTTATTCCATCCACCAATTTTATAAATTGGGAAGTATGCATAATGCCATATATGTATAAGGTTGTTTTTGTTTTCCTATATGTATATCACGGTTAGCGTAATGTGAGGACTCATTCACAACAAAGTCTTTTCAATTCTGCAGGTCCTAACAAGATGCCAGGTCCACAGAGGTTTATGGTGACTGCTTCTAAGCATGCCAACAAATAACAAAAGTCTTCTGTCTTATCTTCGTCCAGTACTTTGCACCCCTAAGACCAGGCCTCTGGAGACTGAGCCTGCATCCCAGACCTGTGCTAGGTCACCAAGTTCTCACAAAGCAAAATTCTAACAAAACAGGTTGGAGACTCTGCCGTGGTGATCTGTGAGTTAGCAGAGCACTGCTACCACATTGCAGAGGAAAGCAGGGCCTGGTGGGAAACATTCACAGGGATGAGCCGGACAGAGGGAAGCCACTGGGCACAAGTTTGCGCTGCAGATAGATTTCCACACCACTTAGCTTCTAGCCTTGACCATAACTGAGGAATTCTTACAGAAGCACCGCAGTTCTTTGCCCCTCTTGGTTCTTATCTATGCAAACATAAAATCAAGCTGGAAGCTTCCACGATTTAAGAAGTGGTGACAGACATTCTCCATTGACAATTTTTATTACTAAGGGAAATGATTTAGCAATTTAAAAACTGAAATGTATTCGGTAAATACATTTCTACTAATGTGTTTTAGACATCGGCTTAGGCTCCAGTGAGTAAGATCAATGATTATTATGAGAGCCAAACCACTAGCATCGTGAATAGCAGCTCCTGTTGGGACTCTAAGACACTCCATCAGAAAACACCATGCCTGTGGATTCGGAGTCAGCTTGAAGAAATCTGCAGTATCTGAAGGAATTAGCCCTTAAGATCCAGAACCTTCTCCATCAGGAGTGTTCCAGTCTCTCGCCTGCTTTCATGGGGACCCATCTGGAGACTTCTGGAGCCCTCACCCGCCTTCCATGACATGGTGAGTCAGCAGAAGACGGGAGGCTGAGGGAAACCGCCTGAAACCTCTCAAGGCAGCGTCTCAAGCCAGCTGCCAAATCCTGGGTTGCCAGCTGGCAAGGAGCAGTGCCCTTCCGTCCAGCAAGGAATCACGTATGTGTTGCTGAAGATAGACATAAACTGTTCCGCTTGATCCTGAATCATCCACATGAATGAACGGTGAAGTGTATTCCCCCGGGAAGGTGGTTAGCAGTGGAGCCACAAGGTAAATCATGGAGGATTCGTTTCCCGCTTTGTCCTTCCACCAGAACACAGTGTCCAGTGCTGTTCCCAAAACTTCGCAGACACCCTCACTCTTACCCCTGTTGGTACCCCGCACACACCCTATTCCCCTCACTCTGGGTCTAAACTGCCTGTTTTGAAAAGAACCTTGAGTTTCAAACAAACGATTCTTACATTTGACTCATTTTGCTTTAACATTCACCACGGTTTCCGGCAACGCATCTACCAAGACTTCCCAGTCTTTATCAGCACTGTGGAGGATAATAAAAATCCAATGTATCTTTACATAGCTAGAATGTAATTATATAAATCAACATAATGAAAAAAAATGTCTCCTGGTGGTGGTGGTGGCAGTACATGCCTTTAATCCCAGCACTCAGGAGGCAGAAGCAAGCAGATCTCTGAGTTTTAGGACAGTCTGGTCTACAAGTTCCAGGACAGCCAGGGCTACATGGAAAAACTGTGTCTCGATAAAACACAAACAAAAAAATAAATAATAAGTAATTAAATGTCAGCAGAAGTGATTAAATAGTATTATCTGCTTAAAGCTCAGTGCTCCTCTCTTTCTGTATTTGTAAACTTGTACAAGAAAACTTAGTGTTTTTTGGCACCCAGCTGAGACTTCTTGTATACTCCAAAAGACTGAAGGAGAATGACAAGGGGAATCTCTTATCTTGTGTGAATTAATCTTATATAATATCAAGTCCACTGTAGCTAATTCCCCTCAAAATCATCCAGCATACTAGGTAGAATTGAATTTTGAATTTGAAATTTATGCCCTAGTAATATTGAAGCATGAATGAGCAGTCCATATATGGTGGTTCTGTTGAAGTTGTCCATATTGGGTTTCATAGCCTAAGCTGATGACAACAGACAAGGACTCTTCCTCACACTGGGAACTCTCTTGTAAATCCTGCTCTGTGGGAAACAGGACTTGGCAGGGTTTCTCACAGTATGGTTCCTGGACCATCTTTGTGATTAACACATTCTCAGGCTCTACTCCCAGCCAGTTATCTCAAAAAGGTCTTAGGAATCCAAGTTTTCTGGGTCTTGAGATTTCAACCATGTGCTACCACACCCAACTTGATTCCTTCTTCTTCCTCTTCTTCCTCTTCCTCCTCCTCTTCTTTCTTCTTCTTCTTCTTCTTCTTCTTCTTCTTCTTCTTCTTCTTCTTCTTCTTCTTCTCCTTCTCCTTCTCCTTCTCCTTCTCCTTCTCCTTCTCCTTCTCCTTCTCCGTCTCCCTCTCCTTCTCCTCTTCTTCTTTTCTTCCTCATTTTCCTTCTTCGTTTTTTTGACACAAGGTTTCTCTTTCTAACAGCCTTGGTTGTCCTGGAGCTTGCTTTGCAGACCAGGCTGACCTCCAACTCACAGACATCTACCTCCCCCAACCTCTCAAGTGCTGGGATTAAAGGCATGCACCACCATTCCTGGCTACAGCCCACTTTTTAATACGGTTGTTTTCTGGTTGTTTGGGGTTTGCTGTTGTTGTTGTTGATTGTTTGTTTTTAGTTCTTGAAATATATCTGTGCTTTAATCCTCTGGCACTTGTACAACTGGCCTTTTGTTTCCAGTTCTGTAAGCTGCCTTTTCTGTTTATTAACTGTTTCCTTGACAGCAAAAGACCTTTTAAATATTATGAACCCCGACCTGTTGATTATTGGCATTATTCCCTAGGTGACCACAGTCCTGGTCAAAAAGTCCTTACCTGGGCCTGTATCCTGAAGCGCATTCCCCATCCTTTCTTGTAGGGGTTTCAGGTCAAAGGTCTTTGATCCATTTGGTTTATGTCCAGGGTGGGAAGGATCGAGTTTCATTCTTCTACATGTGGATACCCAGTTTCCTCAGCAACATTTATTAAGACTCATTTTCAATTTTGTGACTGTTTGGCATCTTTGTCAAAACTCAGGTGGATGGAGGTATGTGGACTTATGTCTGGCTCCTTGAGGAATCTTTACTTTTAGCAAATCTCCCACGTGATACATGCAAAACCATTTGAAAATTGGTTGTCCAGATATTTTTATTCTTAAGTATTTATTTGCCAAGGAATCGTCTTCCAAAAGAAGATTTGGCCTACAAACCAACACTTATAGCAGATAAGAATAAGATTTTTTCACAGGGGGGGGGGGGCCCATGAGGCCCTAACCCTGGCTGAGGAACTGCTGGCAGCTGGTGGCTGGTGAGGGAGGAAGAGGATATTTTCTTCACAATGGGCCACGGGGAGCTGTCATTGTTCCAGGGGATGGCCCTGAATCCATGCACATAAGGAACTATATCTTGTCCCCTGCCCCTTCTCTATCTATCTGCTTCCAACTCACATGAAGCAAACAGCTGTACTCTACCACACTCTTTGCTATGGTGTTCTGTAGTTGAGAGTCTGCTAAGAATAGACTAAAACCTCATAGCAAAATAAGGATTTCCTATTAGGGTGTTTTCCTTGAGTATTCTGCCACTACAACAAAAAGCCCACTAACACAGCAATGTTCTAGACATAGTTAAACATATTCTGTCCTTTAATGAAATGCTTTACTCCCCCATGAATCTGTTATACAGGAACAAGCTGAAGTTTGGGGAGTGATTTATGCATGACTCAAGAATTAGTCAGTAGTAAAAATTGCCCAACATTGTAAATGTGCTTGGTGCTACTGAATTATACACTTTTAAACAGAATGACAAACTTGATATTGTATATTTTTATTGAGTTGAAAAAAGATTTTTTTCTCAAAAATGTTCATGTCATCATTATTTATGGTAGTGGGAAGTTTAAAACACCAAAGCTCAACACAAGAGTCACTGCCACTGTACAGTGCCTGGGGATGCTCTGACATGCACAGAAGGGAAGAACAAAAAGAAGAGATAAGACTGTGGGGTTGGGGGCTGGAGAGATGGCTCAGCGGTTAAGAGCACTGACTGCTCTTCCAGAGGTCCTGAGTTCAATTCCCAGCAACCACATGGTGGTTCATAACCATCTATAATGAGATCTGGTGCCCTCTTCTGACATGTAAACATACATGGAAGGAATGTTGTATACATAATAAATAAATAAATCTTTTTTTAAAAAAAGGACTGTGGGGTTGTCTCCTCATGTCTGTAGAGCTGAGGCTCCAACCAACTTGGAAATACAGTTCTGGCCAGGCAGCAGGCCTGTGATCCCAGCACTCGGGTGGCAGAGGGAGGCAGATCTCTGAGTTCGAGGCCAGCCTGGTCTACAGAGTGAGTTCTAGGACAGCCAGGGCTACACAGAGAAACCCTGTCTTTAAGCACACACACATGTACACACAGGAGAAAGAAAGGAAAATGTCGTAACTGCTCTGACTGTATCCCACTAGCAGGCATGAACAAAGTGTTTCTGGCCTAATCCCCCAAGCACTACAGAGTTTGGGACTGTGTGCAGTCCTCAGAATGTCCTGAGTCACTATCCTCTGAAGAAAGCATCAACACCACTCATGGTTATACTTAAAAGAGGTGCAGAGATACTGTGTACCCTGCCCCCAAACAAGATAGGTGAAGACAGAACCCATTGTCAATATATGGACTCTGGAGTTCATGGTCTCAGCTGACCTGCTTCCGCACCGCTGCAAAAGTACACATATTTGAAAAGAAGAGAACGGGAAGAAGGATGTTAGCTTTACTAATAAAGACGGCACTGATGTTCTAATAACCTAGCACAGCGGGTTTAAAACAACAGGAATGTAGCCAGGGGTCCTGGAGCACCTGCGCTCTCAGCACTCTGGAAGCAGAATCAGGAGGATGATTATGACCCAAAGCCAGCTTGAGCTATGCCGGTCTGGTCTATATAAATGAGACTATGTTTTCAAACACAACAAGCAAAAGACCCACTGCACTGTGTGGTATCTTTCAATTCCAGTTCTCAGAAAACTGAAATTACCTACAGAGCTGTATTCCTTCCTCTTGGAGATTCTAGAAAAAAACCTTTCCTGTGTCTTTTCAAGCTGCCCAGCATATTTGTTAACTTATATTCTCTTCTTTCGTCTTCCACCCATGTGCTGTCTTCTCTCCTTAGCCCCCCTGCTTCGACCCTCCTTTATTCTATTTTCTGACCTTCCTGTCTCTATGTGTAAGAATTTTGTGAACTTGTTTAGCCAACCTAATAATTTGGAATAATCTGACTGCATCTCCAGAACCCACCCACCACCGTGTAGAAGCATTAGGGCATGAACATCTTCGGGAGCCGTAACTTGGTTGACCACAAGTAGGATATAAAACTTCAGCAAATAGTGAATAATGAAACCCATCTAAACTGGAAATGTGGTGAGCGGGTCGGGAAGTTTTTAGCGACTGCCAAACATCCAGAGAATATACTAATGTTCGCTGAATAATTACTTTTAAATCCTCCTGGCTTAAAACCTTGTAAATCCTTCTTAACATGTATTTTCTTAAAGGTTTTTTAAAATGACTTTTCAGTACCCTAGTCTCTAGAAACAACCACTAAGATAAATAACACAAAAATTCAATAGTTCATGAGTTCATTTCTTTCATGTTGCTATACCTTAGTTCTTAAGCATGTGCTAAAAATCCATGTGGTAAAGTCTTGATCCCTTCAGGTGGTATGTTGGAAACTGGTGGGAACTTCAGAAGCCTAGTATGAATAGTATGAATTCTTTTTTTTTAAAAAAAATATTTATTTACTAATTCTTCCTTCATATCCTGACCGAAGTTTTACACCCCTCTTCTCCTCCTTGCCTTCCTCCACTTCTGCTCTTTCATAGATCCACCCCCTCCTTGGTTTCCCTTTTAAAAAAAAAAAAAGCAGGCTTCCCAGAGATATTCAGTAAGCATGGCATGACAAGTTCCAGTAAGACAAGGCACACACCCTCATACCAAGGCCGGATGAGGCAATTCTGTGGGAGGAAAGGGTCCCAAGAGCCAGTAAAACATCAGAGATAGCCCCACTGTCACTGTTAGGGGTGCCACAAAAACACCAAGCTATACAACCATAACATATGTGTAGAGGATCTCGGTCAGATGCACACAGGCTCCCTGATTGTGCTGATCCAGTTAGTTAACCAGCCCCAGTTAGTTGATTCTGTGGACCATGTTTTTGTGGTACCCTTGACCTCTCTAGATCCACAATCTTTCCGTCCCCTCTTTCCCGGAATTTCCGAAGCTCCACTTAATGTTGGGCGGTGGGTGTGTGCATCTGTTTCCAGCAGTTCTGGATGAAGCCTCTCCGATGATGATTGTGCTGGGCTCTGGTCTGCAAGCATAGCAGAATATCAATAGGAATCATGTCATTGACTTTTTCCCCAGTTGTGCTTGGCTCTGTCCTAGGTCACTGGACTGTCCAGCTTCTAGTTCCTGACTCTTTGGGCAATGTCAGTCATGGGCCTCAAGCTGGACCAGTCATTGGCTGGTCATTCCCACAAGTTCAACACCACCTTTGCCCCAGCACATACTGCAGGCAGGACAAATGAAAGGTTTGTGACTGGGTTATGTGCCAGTCCTAATGGGAGTTCTTTAGGTTACTAGAGTAAAGCTGTCAAAGCAGTGTGGGACTCTGTACCCCAAGGTTACTGGTTTGCTCTGCCTCATGTTTCTGCCATATTGTGCTTCTTCTCAACAGACACAGGATCAGCATCCTCTCCACAGACTCATGAGCACCAGGACCAACAACCACAAACTGGAACCAGTGAGTCCATAAGCCAAAATAAATGCTCTTTTCATTATAATTGATTGCATCGGATGTTTGCTACAGTAACAGAGAGTTGACACCTATACGGAACACTTATCCTGGCTTCAATATGAAACATATTAAGGTATGCCAGGAAAGTCCAATCACCGTCTCCACCTCTTGTTGAGAAACAACGCGACTAAGTTAGAGCAACTGTCTCAGTATCAGCAGATCTAAAAATAGAGCCTATGGTTGCTGTCTTTGTCTTAGTAGAATTCATAGACTGTCTCAATTTAGTTTTCTTTTCCAGTGTCTTCTTTATCTCAATAACAACATATGCAGGATGTTTATAAATATGTGTCTTTTCTTTCTCAGTTCATGCAGTCTTTTGATTTATCAGAAGAATCACCATCATATAGCATGCTGGCATATTTATGAATATATTCTCTAACATTGAATTTCAGGAAACACACATAAGAATTTAATAAATCTTACTCCTATTCATATCATCTTTGGAGTCTATGCTTGATAACAGTAGTACAGAAATAGACTAGATACATTACATATACGTAGACAAATTCATTGAATCAATAAATATTTGCTCCTACTTTTAAGAGTAAACAGCTGTGGGAGACATAGACTTGTCAGCGCACTAGAGCAGGCTCACACTAGTTTCCAAGAAGCAAGTGTATGTAACATTTTTCTGATTCTACTTTAGGAATGTGCACCAGTAGCTTAAATCCAGTCATGGTGAAAGAATTTACACCAGTCAGGCAGTGGTGGCACATGCCTTTAGTCCCAACACTTGGGAGGCAGAGGCAAATGGATCTCAGTGAGTCTGAGGCCAGTCTACAGAGCAAGGTTCAGGACAGCCAGGACTGTTATACAGACAAACCCTGTCTCAGAAAAAAATGAATTTACATCATAGAAATTAGCAAGCTCAGCAAATCTGAGATTTCATTAAACTTTTATATCACCGCCACATATCAGTGTAGCTGGTAATGTGCTTAATACCAATGGTGCATACAAAAGATGATAAAAGCACAGAGAGAAGGTTGAACCTCATGAGCATCAGTAAGGGTTCCTTTGGGGACAAAACTCAGGTGTCAACTGTAGGTGGAGTTTCTCTGTGTCTTCTCAGCCACTCCCAACCATTCAGAGATTTATCATTAATTATAAATACTCAGCCTATAGCTCTACCTTATTACTAATTAGCTCTTGCAACTTAAATTAATGCATTTCTCTTCATCTGTGTGCTGCCCCGAAGTTTTTGGCTTTTGCCTCTCCTGCATTCCCTGCTTCCTTTCCGTCAGGGTGGTGACTCCTCCTACTCCACCATTGTTCTTACCAGCATTCTCTCCGCCCCAAAATTCCTGCCTAGGCATTGGCCAATCAGCTTTTTATTAACAATGAGAACAGTACATATTCACAGTGTACAAAGATTGTTCCACAGCAAACAATGGCTCTGAGAGACTCTCCACAGTGTCCTGAAGAAACCCTGATTTAGAAAGTCTGCTTCACTGAATAACTATCTTTTTCTTTTTCATTTCTACTCACTTATATGTTCCTCCTTACTGGAATGCAAACTTTTTGATGACAAACTTTTTGATGACAAACTTTTTGATGAGTTGTAAGAGGCCGCATATTTGTTCCCAGCTGCCCAGAACTAAAATAATTATATAGAAACTGCATTAATTAAATGCTATTAGCTCTAGCTTCTTATTGGCTGGCTCTTACATTTTAATTTAACCCATTTCTATTAATCTGTGTATCCCCATGTGGCTGCAGTTTACCAGTAAGGTTCCAATCATCTTTTCCCAGTGGCTACATGGTGTCCCCTGACTCCACCTACTCTCTCTCTCTCGCTGTATCTCTTCCAGCCTGGCTATGTTCTGTTAAGTCATTGGCCAAGAGAAGTTTCTTTATTCATTAACCAATAGAAGCAACACATATACAGAATGGTTTCCCACATCATCTTCCCCTTCCTGTCTAAAAAAAAAGAAGGTTTTAACTTTAACATAGTAAAATTACATATAACAAAACAGGTATCAAGCAAGGAGTATAGTTACAATATTTATATCTACTTTATCTTTCATAGTAACTAAGGAAAACTACAATTATAACTATCTATTCTTCAACTCCATCAAAGGCGCTAGAAAGATATAATATTTATCTATATTAACTTCCTAAGTTAACAGGAAGTGCATTGGAAGCAACTTACAAAACTCTAGAATTGACAGAGACATCTCACTACCTGGACAGTCTCCCAAAGTTCTTCTGTAACATTGGAGTATCCATCTTCAGCCTACAGGCCCATAGTATCCAGCAGACTTTCCTATGAAGCAGAAAATTTCAAAATCAGTTCTGCCAATATTGGTAGTTTGTCAGTCACTTTCTTCTGTGTTCTGCAGAATGTCTAGCAGACTCTTTCAGGAAGCAGGAACCCAGAAGGATAATCTCACCTTTAGGTAAGTTCAACAGTCATTTTTCCATGGGTCCTGTATGTCCAATTCATACAGCATAACATCAAGCAGTCCAAGCAAGAGCAGTTTTTGCCCAAATAGCTAGCAAACTCCATAAGGAGCCTCTTCAATGTCCATCATCCTCTTGAAGTAAATTGGTGCTGCCAGGAGCAGATGTGTCTCATATCATGAAAAGTCTTAAGTTTTTAAAACGTTTTAAATGCTATATTCTGGAGGTCTCTGAAAGATTTGAAGAATATCTATCTAACTAAAATATATCTCTATATATCTAGAAAACCTAACTAACATGACTAGAAATTTGACTATTATAGATGACTCTCTATTAACCTATATTTCTCAATTATACATTACATTTTAAATAAGCTGCGCACATAATACCTTAATCAAGAGCAGAAATATACATATAACAAAATTGACCTTAAATTTGTATCAATAGACAAAGATCCATACCAACGCAAAGTATTCATCTCTATATCATATTCCCCTTTAAATGTAAACAAACATTTATAAACAATCATTTAGGGAATTTGGGTGTAGTTTCTCCAAACTGATTGCTGCTTTTTGTTGGATGAATTAATTTTGGAGGGTGTTCATGGCAACTTTTCAGGGGGGAGGTCTTGGTCCATCAAAGCACATTAGTCTGAAAGAAATCCATAGGTTCTCATCTTCTGTGGAAACAAAAACAGAGCCTCTTTTCCAAAGCAACATATCCTTAGACCCATATTTTTAAATCAAGACACTTTTGAGATATATATGATGATTTGGCTTAGCAGTCTGTACAATGAAATGCCTCTCTGTACAGCGCCCCTTCACAGTCAGAAAGTTCAAAGAAAACAGAATAGTATACATAATCTAGTCCCTCTGTGTATTTTCCACTTTGCGAGGTTTATTTTTCTTTATTTCTTTAATCTATGACTGTCTGTACTTAGTCTCTTTAAAGACTTCATTTTATTATTTTAAATGATTTACTTCTTTTTATAACCCTCTTTACTTTTTCTTCTCTCTCCCAAGCCTACGTACATTTATCCAACATTGTGACCTATTTAGAGGTCTTTTTTTTTATCTGAATCTGTCTTTATTGTGTATCTGTAACTATTTTCTGACCAGAAGCACTCTTTTTTATGCTAAGTGGGTTTAGCTAAGGCCAACACAGCCCTGCCTGCTTGCTCTGCCCAGTCCAGCATGGCGGAGGCATGTTTGCTGTCTTTGGGAACATGTACATTGCCCCATTTTTAGGCACTCAGCAGGTCTATGCTGCCATCAAGCAAGTTGTAGCACTCTGCTCACAAACCCCATTTAAATGGTCTGTAGCTGTGATGTAGAATTTTGAATTTCTGTTGCTTTCATTGGTTAATTAATAAAGAAAATGCTTGGCCTGATAGGTCAGAACATAGGTGGGTGGAGTAGACAGAACAGAATGCTGGGAAGAAGGCAATGAGGCAGACGCTATAGCTCTCCTCTCCAAGATGGATGCAGGTTAAGATCCTTCCCAGTAAGCCACCACCTCGTGGTGCTACACACATTAATATGTGGTCTCTTGACATGACTGCATGTTTCAGATGTTCTGTGAAGTGTCATAAGGAGTTTTCTCTTACATGAGAAAGCAGAGGATCCCATTCCCGAGGAGGTAGTCTAATCTGGTGAGACACACTGAGTCGTTGCTCTTCAGAGAATACACAGTGCTTCCCCATTCCCAGCTTGCTGCAGTCTATGCATGAGGAGACCAGCTCTCTAGGGGGATGAAGAGAGGATTCCCTGGGCCCAGATGATGGAGTGACTAATTCCCCTGGGTGGAACTGAAGAAGGTTCCAGGGGAAGGTTATGCTTGGGTTGGCCTTGGGAGATGAGTAGGACTTCAGCAGGCAAAGGGCAGAGAAAGGACCACATGAGATAGGAAGACCCCCAAGCTACAGAGGCCTGAAATTGCGGTGTATCTATATCTAAGGGACCAGGGAGTAGCCACACACAGAACAACTTTTGCAATTCTGAACAATCAACATTCTTTTGCCAAATAACATCCTAATTTTACTTTGGTTTTGACAGTGACAATGTGATTCATTAGTTCCTATTACACACTACAATTTCAAAACAATCAAACACCAAGAGCTCTTTCTTGATTAGGAAAGGTCACACAAAGGGGAACTAAATCAAAGTGGCTTTTTTCTACTCAGCAAATCGGCAGCCATAAGAGGTGGGTGTGGACCCTGCTCACACAACTCCCAATCAGTTTTGAGTGTACAAGATGAGTAAGAAAAAGAGTTCTGCTTTTTATTACCTGGGTGTTCACGTGTGCTTCATAATTCAGCATGGAGATTTAGAAAGACCCCAAATCAAGCTACGCTTGCCCAGGTAAAATTATATACATTGGACAAAAGCATAATCCAGGTAAAAACAGTTGGAGACAATTCAAAACAGTACTAACTGATTTCCAAAGCAGGTAAGGTCTGAGGTAATCATTTGGGATTTTTATTCCCCTTTTAGGATCATTTATTTTTATGTATGTGAGGGTTTTGCCTACATCCATATTATACTCCATATGTACTATGTGTGAGACTAGTGATCACAGAGGTCAGAAGAGGGTGACAGATCTCCTGGAAGTGGAGTTACAGATGATAGTGAGCCACCATGTGGGCACTTAGAACTGAACCCAGGTACTCTGGAAAAGCCGTCAACACTCCTACCCTCAGAACCATCACTTCAGCACACTGATACTGTTATTTTAACTTTCACTTTGCCATGGATTTCACCGAAACAGTAAGTTTTCAAGTGGAACTGAATTTACCATAATTGATGTCTGTACACAAATGCATTTCATATATATAAAGCAAAGTACCTGAAGGTGACCAACAATGGAGACAGACTCTGGTTGACTGGAGTTGAAAAGGAAACTCTTATAAGGATATTTGACAGACCAGACCAGCATACTTCGCAAGTTCCAGGACAGTGAGAGACCCTGTCCAAGGAGAGGTCCCCAGATTGTTCCTTGGGCAGCAGAGGAGAGGGTGCCTGAACTGGCCTTGTCCCATAGCCACACTGATGAATATCTTGCATATCACCATAGAACCTTCATCTGGCGATGGATGGAGATAGAGACTGAGACCCACACTGGAGCACTGGACTTAGCTCTTAAGGTCCAAATGAGGAGCAGAAGTCAGGACCATGAGGGGTGCGTCCACCCATTGAGACAGTGGGACTGATCTAATGGGAGCTCACCAAGGCCAGCTGGACTGGGAGTGATGGAGCATGTGATCAAACTGGACGTTCTGAAAGTGGTTGGCAATGAAGGCTTACTGAGAAGCCAAGGACAATGGCACTGGGTTTTGATTCTACTGCATGGACTGACTTTGTGGGAGCCTGGTTTGTTTGGATGCTCACCTTTATAGACCTGGATGCAGTGGGGAGGACCTTGGACTTCCCACAGGGCAGGGAACTCTGACTGCTCTTAGGACTAGAGAGGGAGGGGGAGATCGGAAGGGGGGGGAAGAGGGAGGCGGGGAGGAGGTGGAAATTTTTAATAAATAAATTAATTAATTAAAAAAAAGATTTGGACATACCTGAAGAATAAGACATGTGGTTGTACTGTTCTGCATGCACGCACACACAAACAATAAAGTAAAAAAGACAAAGAAAGAGAGAAAAGAAAGACCAAAAACAAGGTTCAAAAATCTCTTCCCTCCCCCAATAAGCACATAACAAGAAAAGAGGTCAGTTCCAGCTCCAGGTATCCTGGTAGAAGGGTCTCTCTGGATCTCCATCTATCCATCCATCCATCCATCTCTCTCTGTCTCTCTCATATACACATATATATGCATATGTATACATGCATACAGACACACACACACATGCATATTCTATCTCTTTCTCTCTTTTCGCTCAGCTTGAACATTCAGTCCCAAAGCAGAAGGACCATTATGTGACCACTCCCTCAAGAAAATTAGTTGTCTTACATTACAATCCCATAAACTGGGTGATGGTGCCACATGCCTTTCATCTCAGCACTTGGAAGGCAGAGGCAGGCAGATCTCTGTGAGTTCAATGCCAGCTTGGTCTACAGAGTGAGTTCAAAAACAACCAGGGCAGCACAGTAGAACCTTGTCTTGAAAAATAATTACAGTACCATAGGACTACAGATTCTTGAAGAGTAATTTCACAAAAGAGTTGGACCCTGTGTGGCCGATGGCAAGGAATGTCCATCCATTCTAACCACTGAGGACATGGTACATGTCATTGGCCTTGACTTACTGTATCACTTTGGTGCTAGACTCAGAATTCTGTCTCAGTCTTTCTTTACCATGTCCTGGCTGTTTTAGTTCTAGAAGACTCAAGAACAACATGAAGCAAAGCATGTTTGTTAGTTGGTGTTTCTGTGTGACGCATTTAACATAGTAAACAATTTATCTACCGTGAAAGACAAAACAATATGCATAGAATCTGACTACAAAACATAAATAAGTAAGCAGAAATTTATTATAACTGTTTCCTTTCTGTCAAGTCATATTATGCTAGTTATATAATTTAAATATGTATATAGAATACAGAATTTTTCTTTTAATTGTTTATTACTTAATAATTTTAAATTATGTGTCTTTGTGTGTGTACATTAGTGCTGGCACCTGCAGATGCTAGAAGCTACAAATCCTCTTGTTACTGGATATACAGGAAGTGAGCAGTCCGGTGTGGGTGCTCAGAACCAAGTCTGAGTCCTCTGCCAGAGCAAAACACATTTCTAACTGCTGAGCCAACTCTCCAGCCCAGTAGAATATTTCTTAAACAATGCTTTTGTAAGTTTGAGGAATGGGGTTGCTGTGGGATAGATGATGCTCTTGTACACTGTAAAGTTTTGTTATTCATATTAGTTTTTTAAAATGTTGATTTACAAGTAGCCAGGCAGGAAGTATAGGTGGCGTGACCAGACTAAGAGAACTCTGGGGAGAGGAAAGGCAGAGAATCAGTCACCAGCTAGAAGCAGAGGAAGCAAGACGAGAATGCCTCACTGACAAAAAGTACCAAACCAGATGGCTAAACATAGACAAGAATAATGGGTTGATTTAAGTTGTAAGAGCTAAATTAATAATGATCCTGAGCTAATAGGCCAGGCAGCTTATACTTAATGTAAGTCTCTGTGTGCTCCTCTGGGACTAAATGTCTGCGGGACTGGGCAGAACAGAAACTTCCATCTACATGGGGCTTATTTTAAGAAGAATTTAGGGAGCTGGAGCAATGACTCAGCAGTTAAAAGTACTTGCTACTCTTATAAAACTCATGCCAGGCAGCCCCAAGCCATCTGAAACACTCCAGCTCTAAGAGATCTGACAGCCTCCTCTAGCCTTCAAGAGCACCTTCACACTCACACAAAACACCCTGTGCTGCTGAGTCTTACATCAACCTGATTCAAATGAGTTATCTGAAAGGAGGGAACCTCAACTGAGAAAATACCCCCATAAGATCCATCTGTAAAGTATTTTCTTAGTTAGTGATTGATGGGAGAGGGCCCAGCTCATTGTGGCTGGTGAGATCCCTGGGCTGGTGGTCTTGGGTCCTATAAGAAAGCAGTCTGAGTTAGCGATGGGGAGCAAGTCAGTAAGCAGCACCCCTCCATGGTCTCTGCATCCGCTCATATCTTCAGGATTCTGCCCTATTTCCTGCCCTGAGTTCCTGTCCTGACTTCCTTCAACGATGAAAAGCAACATGGAAGTATAAGCCAAACAAACCTTTTCCTTCCCAACTTGCTTTTTGGTCATGGTGTTTTGTCACAAAACTAAAAATCCTAAGACACATGCCACACATTTAAATAAAAATAAAATAAAATTTTTAAAAAGAGATTTAAAAAATTAGGTCTTTGGAACCAAGCATTTCACTGAGCAGATAATTTTCACGTAAACCACTCGATAACACAGTTGAGTACTGTATAATTACATCTCAACTCTATAAAGGTGTTAATCGTTTTTACAAAGACACCATAGGACATAACATGTTGTATTTTCCCATCTAAAAACAAATAAGCTCTTTCAAGACATACCTCTGAGCTGCAGTAGCATATCTTCAATGATAAATATCTAGAAATGCTGAATAAATCACAACAATTCTTTAAATACACAGCTGAGCTCATCGGTAAAAATGCCTCAGAAAGACAGGGTAGAAGCTGATGTGACCATGGTCCTAAGCCCATATGGTGCAGAGCCCATAACAGATTCAGAAACAGACACATAAGACCATACTTGTACAGATAGGACCTTGGGGGTTGGCACTAAACAAGGACTATTACAGCTGAGATCTCTCCATGATGATAATTTGAAGAGGCTCCAGGTTTTCTCTGAAGGAATGAACCAGGTCTACCTATCAGTAAAGAGAAACAGTGGCTGGTCTCATCTTAGCTCAGAGAAGGATAGGAAAGGGAAAATTTCCCACAGGAAAAAGTACCCTGCGCGCATGCCAAGCTTAAAACGGGATGAACGTTTTCTTGTGATATAGAACTTTCCCACGTTGAAACTGGGTTAATGACCTAGGGCTCCTTGAAGGATGCAAAAATTCACAGGGAAACATTATTTTACATTATATATATATACTATATTATATATAATATACATATTACATGTGTGTATCTATGTATATATACATACATACATATATATATATATATATACACATATGACACAAATCTTCACATAGAAAATGGTACACAAAGAATCAGCATGCTAAAAAGGAGTAATCTATAGTTTCACACATTGGATCAAACCTGTAAAACACCGTGATTGATTCAGGTGGCTCAGCAGGTAAGAGTGCTTGCAGTCAAATCTGAGTACTAGAGATGTTCTTGGGACTTGCGTACTGGAAGGAGAAAACTGACTCCTGCAAGCTGTCCTCTGACCTCCACACACTCATATCACCCGTACACACACACACACACACACACACACAAATAAATAAATAAATAAACATTTTTTTTATTTAAACCCAAAGGAGACAATAAATGAAAAAACGACTTCTCCTAAAAAGAAACACGGGACTCAGTACACTTCTTAATAGCAAACACAAATACCAGGAAAAATAATAATAATGAAATAAAATCTTCAAAGTTCTGGGGAAAAGTAATTTTCAAGCCAGAATTCTTGAAGAAATAGATGAATAGTGCAGGATTAGGAGCACTTGCTGCCCTCCCAGAGGACCAGAGTTCAAATCCCAGCACCCATGTTGAGTGACTCACAACTGCTTGCCATTCCAGCTCCAGGGCATGCAATACCCTACTCTGGTCTTTACGGGCACCTGCACTCATAGGCACTCACGCATGCCCACAAATGAAAATAAAAATAAACCTTAAAAAATTGCATAGGAAATGAAACAATTTCCAAGAAATATCAGTAAGGGGCTGGAGAGACGGTTCAGTGGTTAAGAGCACTGGCTGCTCTTGCAGGGAGTCAAAGCTCAGTTTGTAGCACTCAGCACACAACCGTCTGTAACGCACTCAGCTCACACAGCAGTGCACAACCGTCTGTAACTCCAGATCCAGGACATGTGACATTGTCTTTTGGGTTCCTTGGGCACAAGCCACATATATGGTACAAATACATATGTGTGGCCAAGAAACCTATACATATAAAATAATAATGAAAAAATACCAATGATTTTTACAAATGGACTATACTTCCTAACAACAATGTACCCAAAAGATACCAATTAGCTCTCAAATTTAGATTTAGAACATCTAAATTTTCCAAAAATAATTCTTGAGTCAAAGGCAAATTCTACTTGGAAATCTATATGCAAAGAAAGAAATAGAATGAATATTGAAGTAATAACAGTTATTTATGTAACACATTATTCTTTTTCTAAGAAAGATAGGGAAATACCAGGAGTTTTTGGAACCAGATGCTAGGTGTATAAATGCCTGTTGCACTGTTTTTTAATATATTTGAGATACTTCTTGATTATTTTAGATTTAAAGATTACTTTTTCTTATTTATTAAAATATTATTTATACTTCAGCAAACTAAGAAAATGGCAAAGACCTGTTGATTTGGGGTTTGTTTTCGATGTGTGACAGGCAAGAATATAGAAGAAAGGCGTCTATGATAAAGAAAAAGCATCACCCAGACTGAGGTCACGTTGTTTCTGGTCTCACTACAGGCTAGAGCTATCTGTTCCCAGCCTATCCTGGGGGTGGGGGGGGGGTCACCTTCAGATCTATCAAAAATAATTCCTGCTAATGAGAAGAAAAAGCTGTAGAGCCCATTGTTTGAAAAGAACACACTGAAAAAAACACCCACACGGGAGTCAACTCTGGGGACAAGTGAGTGTTTGACTCAACTTATATCGATATTATTTTTAAACATTTTATTAAATATCGCTGATATAAAAGTAAAATCTGTCTGCACATTAGTGGTAAGTCACCCTCTTCCCTTTTCAGTACAACCTAAAATAGTTGTCTTAACAGAATTCAGAATTCCCATGACATTACAACCCAAGTTGTAGGTAATCCTCAGACTCTTAGTTCCCACAGTTAAAATCTTGGTGAATCCTGATATCAAAATTCTACATCTTTAATATCAAATGTAAATCATATACACCCTTCCTCTAAAAAACACATTCTTATGAGCTCCTAATACTGACAAATTGCTTCCATTAGACTGCTATTTAAACATAAGCCCACACATAAAACAATTAGAATATCAAAACAAAATTCCAAATTAGAAGTAAAACTACTAAGCCAAAAGAGTTTGAGCTAACAAGATTAATGTAAGAATTTGGGTCTCAGTTAAAAACAGCTGGCTTAGATGGGTCAAGGACACCACAAGAAAACTGTCAACAGAATCAACTAACCAGGGCCAATAGGGCTCACTGAGACTAGAGTGACTACCTAGGAGCCTGGATGGGTCTGACCTAGGTCTCTCTCTCTCTCTCTCTCTCTCTCTCTCTCTCTCTCTCTCACACACACACACACACACACACACACACACACACTATAACTATGTAGTTTGGTGTTGTTGTGGGACTCCTAACCATGAGAGCAGGGGGCTGTCTCTAACTCATTGCCTACTTCTGGAACCCTTTTCCTCCTACTGGGTCACCTCATCCAGCCTTGATATGAAGGTCTGTGCCTAATCTTATTATAACTTGATATGCCATGTTTTATTGACATCTCTGGGAGGCCTGCCCTTTTCTAAAGGGAACAGAAAAAAAGTAGATCTGGGGGAAAGAGGAGGGGAGGGTAGAGAGGGGGTGAAGAGAGGGGAGGGTAAACTGTGAATAGGATGTAATATATGAGAGAATAAATTAAAAAAAGGAAAAAGATAGCTGACTTCCTTGTTAGGGTCAGCCAATGAAAGGTGCTGGACCTTTGGAGAACTAGAGAAGGGAAGAAGTCAAAGTATGCTTCCCCTTTTCCTGCTTTTGACCAAGTGAAGTAGCTCCTCTCTCTAGAGCTGGAAGCTTCTCTCTCTCTCTCTCTCTCTCTCTCTCTCTCTCTCTCTCTCTCTCTCTCCCAGTCCCACTGATCAAGTGTCTCTTCCACCTGCTGGTCCCTACGACTGCTTATTAAATAATCATTCTTAGGCTTAATATTAATTATAATTATTTGTCCAGTAGTTCAGGTTCATTATTAAATAGCTCTTACAACTTAAATTAATCCATTTCTAATAACTGTGTATTGCCATGTGCCCCACAGCTTACCAGTAATGCTCTGGCATCTTACTCCTCTGGCGAATGCTGGTGTCTCCCAGACTTTGCCTTCTTTTTTCCTGTATCTTGGCTTGGATTTCCCACCTGGCTCTATTTTGCCTAGCTATTGGTCAAATCTGCTTCTCTATTAACCAATGGTAACAAGCGATGTTCACAGAGGGACATTCCACATAATCCCTCTCCATTCCAAGCACCTGCTGATGCTCCCACTTCTTTGTATTCATGCACCTAATGGCCCAGTTTCCCGACTATGGTAAGCTTCCTGCTCTCTCCACCCCTGCTGGCAATGGCCTGTGGTACCACTAAACCCTGGATTGTCTTCTCACCCCTTGTTTGGTATTATATCTTTTTAAAAATTTTCCTTTTATTTCACCAACATGCTAAAACAAAAAAAAAAAGCTTTTATTAAAATACCTGGTGCAACCTCCTCCTTCCTGACTGTTTAGTAGATAACATGCATCATATATAAAGACTGAGAAAATGTGGAAAGTAACCAGTCTGGAACAAACATAATTCTTTCCTCGCTCACTTACTTTTATGGCAGTCATCTATTGTTCTCCAGATTTCCCTCTTTTGTGCATAAATTAAACCAAGAGGATGAATTCCACTCAAAGTTATATCATGACTGCTGTGTCTAGAAGTCATCTCTGTCCCCCAAATTTCCTGTGCCTCAACTGGTTGGCGTTTATTCACCAAAGCGAATATGCCAAAATGATGAATGAACTTTATGGCAGACACAGTGTTGGGGGTGGTTGAACAACCTAGATATCTTGTCTCCACCAATCCCAAAGCAATCAACTTAAAAGACCCAGACGATCATTTCCTTTGAAAAATGAGTGGGTGGATCGACAAATTCTGGTTTCCCTTCCTGGAGTTCCCCTAACATTATGTGATTCATCAGCATTTCCTTTTGGAGTTGCTTCACCGGGAAGGCGAGAGCATGAAAGAGAGGAGGGAGGAACTTAAAACAGAAGCTGTCTCTCCACCAGATCAGGAGCAAAGAAAACAATCTCCAAGAGGATGACCAATTGCTACCTTCCAAACACCAAAATCCCTGCTTTCTCAAATATAGTCTTTACTGTGCAAGCAGCAACTACAGCTTTTGCTGGTTTTCAAGAATGTGAATATTCAAAAGACTGGAAATGCATGGTTTCTTGTAGGGAAAGAGGAAAAAAAAGATGATTGATGTTTAAAGTTTAAGTTAAAATCCAACAGGACATCCTTTACTGATCTTCAAACCACCAAGACATGAGAGGCTGTCGGAAAAGGGCCTTGGCCAGCTGTTGTTTGTGGTACTGGAGAGGGAGTCTAGGGTTCAGGAAGGCAAGGCAAACATTCTCTCCTTGAGCTATAGCTTAAACTTTTTATTTTGAGATGGTCTCACTAACTTGCCTAGACTGGCCTTGAACTCACTCTACAGCCCAGGCAGCCCATGAATTTGCAATCCCTCCGCCTCAGACTCCTGATTGCAAGCCTGTCTATAATGCCCAGCAAATGTAATTTATGGAAAAGATATGGTATTTCAAGGCCTTCGACAAATTAGCTAATTTCAAGAAGAGAGAGAGAGAGAACGAGAAAGAGAGAGGGAGAGAGATGGGAAGATTCCATCAGGCTCAACCAAAGGGGAAAATGATCTGAAATGAGCAAACTGGGGCCCAGACTATGTAGTTTAAGTCATGCATCTTCATCCTGGTTCTGCAGCCAAAGAAAGCCACCCACTCAGGATCCACTCAGGATCACGCAGCAGTTAACCAGCAAAGTCGAAGCATTTCTGCAGACCCCTCGCTCACCGTCTTCTCTCTTAATCTATAACTTCTTCTCTCTTTATTGTCTATTGCCTTTTTCTACCCACCTAACCCAGAAGCTCAGGACATTTTAGGGGTGTCTTATGAATCACAGAGACTCATGCTTCCTCCTAGGGGATGGCCCTTTCCTGCCCTCCTGTGCTCTTCTGACAGGAGACACCTCCGTGTTCCCAGCTGCAGGTCCTGTCTGTCTCACTGGAGAGTCCTTTTGTCATTGCAAAGTGTGGGCTGCCTGTCTTTTAAAAGGAAGATTCCACTTATTTATTTAGTATATGGAAAATCAATTATGGTGTAATTTTCACTGTGGAAATGCTCTCACACAATATTTTAGCTGGTTTCTAAGTTTTATTTTCAAAAAGCTTCCCATCGGCAGAAGTAAAGAGTTCTGCAGATTTCGTCCAATTGTGAGTCTTTACCATTTTGTAATTATGAAGCTCTGAAAATGTAAGGACAGCTATCAAAACCATCTGCAGAAGAAAATATGTACAATGATGCACATGCTGGTGTATATACGAAAGCCATACAAAAAAATGCATATGGTATTATTTCCTGGTCAGGAGGTAAGAGCTAAGATTCCTGGATTAGATCTCCTTTACTTAACAAAAAAGAAACCAAGTGTCTAAGAGTACAGAGTTCATTAGCAGGAAGAGATATCACTGGAACACAGGTCTGCCTTCTAGGCCCAGAGGTCCAGTCTATGATGACCAGGGTGACCCAGAACACATTTAAATGAAAATGTAGGTTATTAGTAATTAAACTGAGATACCAGATATAGACTGGAGCCTTTTCGGGGCAAACCTGGACTACGGTCATTCCAGTTATACAAAGAACAGAAAGACTCTTGAGGCTTCCATGTCTTTGTAGCACAAGACCAGAACTTCCCAAGGAAAAATAAACTGTGAGCCTGCAAGGTGGCCTCTGAATCTTTATCCAGAAGCAGCTTTAGAAAAAGAAAAACACGCCAAGCTTCCAGTCCCTTGTCTGAAGGCTCATTAAATGCAGATTGTGTATCTTATGAGTAGGACACACAAAGGAAATTATTATTACACTCTGCAGCAACAAGACCTAGGTTCGCTTCAGTCTTCCCAAGGGGTGTCTCAATCAATTTTGGGTTTTATCAGCAGCACAATAGTGAAGATCAGAACTTTCTCTTTGCTTCTGCTTCTAATGTCAGTTTTACTCCTGAGGTTTGAGCATCTCAGGCTGACTATGCAGAGAAAGGATAGGTAAAATTGATTTCATTGCCAAGAATCTCCCGGAAGGGCAAAATCATTCATATCAGTCTCGACTTTTAGATACCATTGCTAGCAGTACACGTTCCAGAAGACGACAAATTCCCTTTATTTCCTTTTGTCAAACTGGGCCACCCTCAAGTCCTTTTTTTCCTCAGGGAACAAGCACCTGTGCCTGCTCAACTCCTTATTCTTAGAATGCTAATATTGGGGCTTTAAAAGAGAGTCTGCCTCTCAGCTTAGTGAGTTTCTAACTATCCCAGCACAGTCTCCAGTTCTGAATTATAGCACAACTATAGTCTGTAGCTGGGTGCCCCGGACCAATGGCTCTCATTGGCCATGACCAACGGCTAGTGGCTATGGCCAATGGCTCTCATTGTCTATGACTAATGGCTCTCATTGGCTATTAAAACAAGAGAAAATTTTCAAGATCTCCTTTGTTTGGATTCTACTTCTTAAGATGCTGATTGCTAGGTTGGGAGTTGGACCCATGAACAGACTTTTCCAAGCCCTCCCGAGTTCTAATTTGTAGCCAAAGTTAAGGACTAACCTTAAAGAAAAAGGAGAGAGGACAGCACAGGCAATGCTTCCTGGTGTCTTCTTTTTCACCTCGAGACTCAGGAACGGCACTGGGAGTTGACATTGACTTAAAACAGAGATGAGCTAGTAGAGAAAGAAAGACAGTTAATGAACGGTTTGGTAGCCTAGAAGGCTAGCTAGTAGGCATACCCTATGCACAACTCTCTTGAGTCAACCCAGCAGTATCTGAGGCAGGCATACAAGGCAAATACCCTTGGCACTTTTCCCTTGGTGCTACAGGCACAAAACCCACATCAGATTCTTCATTTTCTAAGTCAACACACACATGGCTCACTCTATGCTTTCGGGTTGGAAGAAAATTCAGTTTCAGTTAGCCTCTTCCCACCATGCTTCCCTACTTCTCCCTGTGTTATTACCTCAGCCAAGGCAAGCAGCCTAGGCCTCCAGGACGGTACAGATGACCAGGAAAGATCTTTTCTCCACCCTGCTCCCCACACAATCACGAGCACCTAAGACCCACACCCAACAGTTCCAGGCACATTCTTCACCGCTGTCTTGGAATCTCCTAAAACAGTATGAAGTCGTCATTGTCCATGAATAATAAACACTTGACCCCCAAAGTCTGCAATCCCCTCTCCTTCCCTTCCCCACTCTCACCCCCACCCAATCTGGAGAGATTCAGCTTGACACCTTCTACCAAACCCTCTTAAAGTTGAACTCGTTAAATGTCATTTTGAGTTGATACCATGAACTATCCATCCATCCACACAAGGGCAACTCCAGCTGAGAAAATCTAGATGCTAGGAAGAAAACTTTGCAATGTGCTTCTAGCTGCATCCAGAAACACAGATTCCATATGACAGACACTGGGGCATGCTTGCCTCTTGAAAGGTCTTCAACTGGGGAGGAGACGGAGAAAGAGGGGAAAGAAGAAGAGGAGGAGGAGGGGTTCTTTGCGCAGTCTCCCTGTGGGCTGGATCATCATACAAGGGTCCCATGTTTAGTCATTAGCTTCCCAGGTATCTTGGTTTGGGGAGGGGAAAAGCAACTATGGTTGTAGAAAGATATACTAAAGACTAAGATGGGAACAATCTGCTCACTTAGAATGCTCCCTTCCTTGTAAGTTCTTTTTTTCATTAGTTGCACGAAAATTTTTTCCAAATTATTTTTATTTAGTGATGTTATGGAAGGAGGATCTATACACATGAGGAGAGAAGAAGAAGAGGAGGAACACATCCAGAAGAAGAGGAACTCCCCCCCTCCAGAGCTGAAGTTGGAGATGGCTCTGAGCCTCTCAATGAGGTGCTGGGGCCTGACCTCAGATCCTCTGCAAGAACAGTAGGTTCTCTTGATCAGTGAACCACCTCTGTCCACCCAGCTGCATGAAAATGCAATTCACAAATTCACCTGAAAAATCTGGCCTCTTCCAGGGATTCTACTAATCTAGTTCTTTCTCTGGGAAAACCAAGTGAAGCAGCTTTGTCGGGACTTTGCACAGTCAATCACCTGGTTGCCGGAAGCCAGCCTCCTGCCCTCCTCGCTGTCCGTAGAATGGCTGCCCACAGAATCACGAAAGGCCTTGTCACTTTAGGATATCTGAGCAGGTCAAGGGCAGCTCTGGCATGCAGCAACAATTCAGTGCCAGAAAATAGCAGATCTGCTCTCTCCAGCAGAAACATTAGATGCCCGGACACGCGGAGGGCAGAAACCAAGAGGATCCTGGACTCTTCACGTGACTGCTCAATGGAATAGAGATTCCGTGACATCATCCAGCAAGTGCCCGGCATGTGGCAAGCGCTTCATACTGCACATAGCGTGCTCACTACCGCAAACGGGCCCAGGACCTCAGGTCTAAAAATACCCTGAGAGTAACAGTTTGTGGCGATTATGCCAATAGAAAATGACTCCAAATAAAATATTTACCCACAAGTTGGGCCTTGGGCTCTCTGTGTTATATAGGTTGGGGTTTTCACCTAATGGAAAAGAGTTTTTTTCCTGTAAGCAACATTTGACTAGCTGGGCAAAGAATGTTCTATGCAGAACCAAAACTACTGAGATCCATTTGTAGAGAACCGCTTAAGCCTCGCAGGACTGTGGTCCCTAGGTCTGGTCCAGCCCCACTCCTGACGGACCCATTCCGCTCTACCCTATCTGACTCTTCCTCTCTGACCTCACTTCAGTAAACAATGTGATTTCCTAACCAGATCCACTCCGAGCAAATCATAGGCATTGATCATCCAACATTATTTTAAACAAGTCCATTTGGAAACTACAGGGTGTACAGGGTGTGTGTGTGTGTGTGTGTGTGTGTGTGTGTGTGTGTGTGTGTGTTTCAAACTGAGAGATAAGGAAAAACCCGTTCTGCTTCTGTGTTGTGACAAGTAATTAGACACCTAGAGGAGGAAAGAATGCCTCCACTACCACCAGACATTTTATTACATACTTGTTGACTCTTGTGCTACCTCCTTTAGACTTTCTAATGTATTTTTCCCGTATGCCCATGAACTCAGTGAGAACTCACCCTGCCAACTTGAAGATGAGAAAAATAAAAAGCTTTAGTACTTGGAGAGCTGGACACAGAGAAGTGCCAAATCCAAGCTCAGTGTCTGTTCCTTTGTTCTGTTTTGTCCCCATTTCTCCTTCATATGATGGCATAAAATATCATTAGTATATGCACTGACTATTTCTATCAGAAAAAACTATATTTATTTCATCTACTGGAGTCCTTCAAAACAAAAGCAAGTCCCTCATCTCTATACGTCCAACGATGGACCACAGAGGGGCTGTATTATTCTGATGGGAGAGGAGGGAGCGGAGAAGCTGGGATTAGGCGATGGAGATGGTACATAGAAAGGAAGGCAACATTGCAAGAGAAAACAAATACTTAGAAAAGGTATGTTTCTGTTTCCTCTGAATTTGCCTCATTCTTTTCATCAAGTATTTGTCCCTAGACTGTCCTGTTTCAATGTCATAGATAGGATATGTTCATTCAGCTATGTGGACACTCTTTCTAGTGACAGGACAGAGACAGGTATTATAAAAACATAACTCCTTTAAACAAAGAAAGTGACAAAAAAGAACCTTGAAAATCAGTTGCCCTTGCTCTAATTATGAGACAATAGCAAAAGTATGGAGCTTGTGTCTATAGTAAAGGGGAAATTTGACCAAATGAAGCACCTCACCATAATATTCATGATCAGATCATTTGCGTTAGCTGGTAATCAAAGGATGGCTTGGCTGTGTTCCTGCTTTAGAATCTCCCATAGGTCAATCATTGTCAACCAGAGGTGGGACAAGTCCAGTGAGATGGGTCTGTCTTCTCATCTATAAAGCTGACCTATAACATCTCCATAGTTAGGTCAGGGCACTGAAAGAAGCCATCACTTCCTTAGGAATGTTCTACTAAAAGCTACTTCTTCCGAATGTGAGTAAGTGAGGAAGGGGTTCCACCTTTCACCAGGTGTGAGAAGTAGTGGGTTATATAGAGCAAAACTAATCTTCCTATATCTTCTTAGAGTCAAAAACGAGGTACGTGGCATTCTGGGTCTGCAAAACGATGATGAGTAGGCAGTGTTAGCCAAGCATATTTGGCCACAGTGCTTTCCCAAGAGAATTCCAAATGATTTGTGTTAAATAATGAACCAGACAACTTCAGTACAAATGCCCATCCATGGAGCCTGGCAAATCACTCCCTTGTCATCGTATGTGTTGATGCTGAATCCTATTATAACACAGAAGCCATGGCAGTTGGTCACGTCGGTACAGACAAGACCTAAATCACAGCTATCATAGCCTTGGCTAACAGGATAAATCTCCTGCTACAAGATGTGCCAACCCAAGTAATAAATGTTAGATTTACCATACCGTGTTTGAGAGACTAGGTTTTTCAGACTATCAGGTTGGTGGTTTCATTCTTGTAGAAAGGTAACAGGAAAAAATTTAAAAAAAAATACAGATCCCAGGATCTTTCATTGAGGAAAAAGTCACTAAAGTGTCATGCTGAAGGCAGACCTTTGCCAAAAAAAATCCTTTCAGATTTTTCTCTGAATTTTGGGTTGACCTAGATGCAATTCTCATACAAGGATTCAATGTGGAGTCTTCTGTTTTTGCTTTGTTTGTCCATTTGCTTAGTTTTTGTTTTGATTTTTTGAGACAGGGTTTCCCTGGGTAGGACTGGCTGTCCTAGAACTAGTTCTGTGGATCAGGCTGGCACAGAGGTCTGCCCAACAACTAGGACTGGGCGTGTGCCACCACTGCCTAGCTTCAGCATGTGTTTGACACATGGATCCAGCCCTGAGAAAGACCAGGGAGGCATCTGGCAAGATGTGTAGCTCTAAGGATGAGCATGTTTTCTTCATTGAGGGTTCCCCCAGTTGTAAGTTCCTCTTTTGCTCAATGTTCTTTACTTAAAATCCAGACTCCGGGGATAAACTCTAAGGATATGCCGGCTGCGCTGGAGGGAACCAAGGTACATGCTGGTCTAGGGAGGCTGGAAAGAACAAGAATAGCATCTGAACAGCACAGTCGGGGCTGGTACTCATTCCTAGCCCTTTCCTGAGGAATGGCTCCAACTCACTGACGGGAGTCTCAGGGATTAGGTCTTTACTAGGTGGTGTGAACCAGAGTTAATGCATTCAGTACTACATGTCTGTAAATACAGCCAGGATCCTCAGCTTGGCTCTCCAGGGACCATGGACATCTTCATTAAGAAAACCAGTCAAAAAAACATCTTGAAGTGAGCTACAGAATGTCTAAAGAGAGGTCTAGATACTCCTGAAATTAAGCTTCCCTACTGTAATCCTCCTGCAGCTGTAAGCTAGCGTCTTCCCTGCAAAGAAATGCTTTCACCTGGACAATTCCGCTTTTCCTGCCGAAATGACCAAAGTCTGAGCAAAGTGAAATTCAGTCCAGAGCAGAAGAAGTCCAAGGTGACAGGACAACCATGCAGCTGGGTCACAGGTCAGAGCAGAAGGCCAGTTGCCAGAATAGAAGCAGGATGTAGAGGAGTCCATCAATCAGTGCAGGACCTGAAGGGCCAGACTCCGCTTCCCCACAACGGCCAGGTCTGGTCTGGCCTCAGACTCCTGAGACTGTAGGCAGGAGCCCAGGACAAGCAGTCAGGGCTCCAAACACAAGAATCCAGTGTTCCCGATGCCATCTCCCAGGCTTCTTTTCCGTGATGACACAGCGCTGAGGTCCTGGTCAACATGTCTGCCAAACAGAGTGGGTAGCAGAGAGGAAGGAAGTCTCGGGAAAAGGGTCACTGTTTGTGCCCTGCTCCCTGGGTCTACTGGGAGTGGTGTGTGGAGGTGGAAAATCGAGAGGGCTGCATTTGTTTGTTTATTTCCTCATGGTAACTCACAAGAAACATAGCCAAATGTAGTTAAAAATTGAGTGCCTGAAAGCCTTGCTAACATTCTGACTCAGAAATGTTGCTAAATATGTGGGTCAGATGTAGGCGGAGACAGGCAAAGCCCTAAGTCCACCGAATGGTCCTCAAGCTGCTTCCCCTCTGCCTTCCACACAGAAAGAACTCCCAGTGCCACTGAGATGAGTTTATTTGCTTTTTCTTAAATGGCACAGAAGGAAACCCAGTATCGCCTTCCTGATGGCTCCTAAGCTCAAAGGATTGGAGACACTTGACCAAAATTTGTGACTAATTTCTCTCTGCCTCTCCTATGCCTATGACAGGAATAACAAGGGTTTCCCAAAACTAAAGATAATGTTGCCAGTGGGCTGAGACAAAGGATCAGCAAAGCAGATGCAGATAGAACAGAGCTGACCTCGGCTTCTGACGGTTGCTGGCTTTCGGTGTGTATTTCGCAGCGAGGCAGGTCTCTTAGCAGCTGGCAATGAAAAATTTGATTAGTTTTCAATAAATATTGGGCCAAGAATTTGGTTGATCAACACACCCAATTCTATTTTCCTTTGCGCTTTTAACAAACTAGTTGGGGAAGGGAGAGGGGCTGTGCCAACTATAAGATCAAGGGAATTCACACTGGATCACACCACCGAGCCCAGGGTAAAGCTCAATACGCTTGCCACGTGGAGCTAGGAGATGCCTGAGATGGTGAAGTACCTGCTGTGCAGGCGTGAGGACCCGAGTTGGATCCTCAGCACACACAGAAAAAAGCCCAAATTGGCAGCTCATACACCTGTAACTCCGGCACTTGCACGCAGAGTCAGGCAGAGCCTTGAAGTTCATTCGTCAGCCAGCCTGGCCAAATGACGGGCTCCGGGCCCAGCGAAAGACCCTGACTCCAAAAATAAAAGTGAATTGAGGACACACAACCAACACTGATGTCTGACCTACACATGTGTATACACACACACACGCACACACACACTCACATTTACACACATACCACACACACACACACACACACACACACATGCACATACACACACTTTTTTAAAAAGGAAAAAATATGTCACCAGACTTCAAAAAAGAAATAAAAACTTCCCACTTATTCTTTAAAAAAAAAAAAAGATTGGGGCAGTGGGTGGCACTCACCTTTAATTCTATCACTTGGGAGGCAGAGGCAGACAGATCTCTGAGTTTGAGGCCGAGCTGGCCTACAGAGATAGTTCCTGGACAGTCAAGGCTATTGCACAGTGAAACCCTGTCAAAAAAAAAAAAAAAAAAAAAAAACAAAGACCGAAAAACAGCAACAAATACAAACAAAAATGTTTATTTATATATTTTCTGTATATGGGTGCTTTGTCTGCATGCACAACTGCAAAGAGGGCATTGGATCTCATTACAGATGGTTAACAGCTGCCGTGGGTGCTGGGAACTGAACTCTGGACTCCTGAAGAGCAGCTGGTGCTCTTAGTCACTGAGCCATCTCCCCAGCTCCTCTTTTTTTTTTTTATGTGCTAGGAGCTAGACTCAGTGGCACACGTCTGTTGCCCCAGCTACTATGGAGGCTGAGGCTAGAGAGACATGTGAGCCCAGAAATCCAAGGTCTACTTGGGCAGTGCAGCAAGATCCATCTCTAAATCCATCCACTCATCTCCCCAGCAATCGATAGCTATACTTGATGAACTTGTGAATTACCAGAGGAAACAAGAAAGAAAAAATAAATAACAACCCACCTCTCCAGCCCACGTCTCAGTGATGTTTTATTCTGAGGGAAGAGCAGGGACAGAGACACCACTAAGCTACTATACCTTCCAAGCTCTGGGAGGGTGTGTCTATGGCCTTGACACAAGGACACTGCACTCAAGGCCCATAGAGCAGTCACTGGCACACAGCAAACACTGCACGGGCATCTGTTATGGGGGCAACATCACCATTTGTTCATTTATTTATTTATTTATTCATTTATTTATCTATTTATTTATTTAATGTGTGCGTGTTCTATCTGCATGTACAACTTTATGTCAGAGGAGGGCATCCCACTATAGATAGCTGTGAGCCACCATGTGGTTGCTGGGAATAGAACTCAGGACCTCTGGGAGAGCAGCCAGTGCCTTTTAACGGCTGAGCCATCTCTCCAGGCCCTGTATTTGTCTTTAATAGAGAATCGCTGCTACTTTCTCTCCCCCGGGTTCTCCTCCCTCTCCAGAGATTTAACACCTACAGCAGTCTATTCCAAATGCTTCTCCTTATTGAGCCTTGGTCAAGGGGTCTCTTCTCTCTTTAATGCGCAAGCCTTGTTCCTGTGTATAGGTTCGCCTTAGCTGCTGTTCCTCAGGCACTATTCACCTTGAGGGAGGGGTTTTACTTGTTTGTTTGCTTGCTTGCTTGTTTGTTTGTTTGTTTTGAGACAGAGTCTCTCACTTGACTCCAAATTTCACAAGCAGACTAAGCTGACTGGCGAGTGAAGCCTCTGCCTCCTCGACACTGGAATCCCACACAGCACCACACACTCGGCTTTGACTACGTAGGTTCTGCAGGGTTTGAACATGGGTCCTCTGCAATGGAAGCTCTTTATCAGCAGAGCCAGTGCTTCAGCCAAAGACTTTCTTCACATGGTTCTCGGGTGGGGGGACTTGCAGATTAAGTGACTCCCAATTATTAATACTCGAAAAGAAAAACGTGCTGTCAGGCCTCATCCCTTTTTGGATCCCACCCATCTGCTGCTTGGATCGTGCTGACAAAACCCTCCATTTCACTTTTCACTTTGTAGATTTTATTCATTCAGTAATTTCCCTGCCGATCCATTGGTCTTCAAGCCCACTTGTCAACCTTCTGCCTTGTAGACTCAGGAACACACCTGGGTAGAAAGGGAAGGTAAATGCTGACTATCCTCTGGCAGACAAGAAAATGATTTGTTCCTTAACGGTTTTCTGCTTTAAGGCCATTTTCAGGAATGCCATAGAGCAGAAAAGGAGACAGCGGCCAATGTGCAGTCAAAACGTTTTTCTTCTTTGCTGATTCATAGGACCACTGGTCGCTGCTACTGGAGAGGTCCTATCCCTATTCAACATGGTCTGGTCTCAATAACGACCAGCTAATTGCAAACGTCAGTCAGCGGAACGACTCCCAACACCACGCAAAGCCAGACACACAGGTGTTCTGCAGTACTGCTCAGCCCAGACTCTCCAGCCTAACTCATACCCCATAAGTCCAGGTTTCCCCAGCCCGTAAACATAAATAAGAAAGGTCATTTTTTCTATTATTTATGGCAACTCAAGACTCCATTTATCAAGCAAGCTGGGCCTCAGCCTCCTTCCCTGGGAATTCTCCAAGGTGGTGGTGTTTTATGTACTTTTCCTGAGTCAGTTGATCTCTGCTGCCTCAGGTTTGGGCCATCAATCTCTACTCTGTCCGCAGGCCACTTAGGCCAACCGCCAGTTAGCCTTGACTCCGTTAGCTACTGCTGACCCACTTCTGGCAAACGCTGTTATTTCCACGCTGTTGTTGGTCAGAGAAGAAAGGAAGAGAGGAAGGAGCCCTTCCCTTAGGTATGCAAGAGATGCTGCCTTACACAGTACAACTCAGGCCCTCGCCACTGACAAGTCTTGAGACCAAAGAAAGCCTTGCTATTCCGAATGGGGTCTGTCCACCAGCACTGCCGAGAGCCTGACAGTAATTCGGTATCTCAGGTCTCATCCCTGTCCTCCTGAAACATAACCTGAATGACGATAAGACTCTCAGGTCATAGTTATGGATATTGAAATTCAAGAAACATACATTTCAACATAGAAGAACTTCCCTCTGCACAACAGACATCCACCATTGCCTTGCTGGGCCCATTCGCTGCCTTTCCCCATCTCGTGTTCTGTTCGAGATGCCGATTTCTGTTGAGCTACACCGGCAGCGCTTCCTTTGCCAATCAAGAAAGAAGAAACAAATGAATTCCCGATGATGGAAGAGACTTTGTACTTCATCAAAGAATTAACTAAAGAGGTTTTTGTTCTCTCTCTCTCTTTCTGTGTGTGTGTGTGTGCTGAAATTCTGTCCATATCATAGTCACTTGTGATTTACTAAACTTCTTTTGACAAGCATAAATTGCAATACTTTTCAGAATGGGAAGCAAGAGAAGTAGATGACAAACAGTATTACCAACGCCAAGTCATCTGAAATAACTACCTGTTTTCCCACAGATGAAGAAGTCTATACTGAGAAGCCCACATTCCTCATGAAGTGGTTAGTTGAGACAATGAAACCCGTAGAGTATATAGTGGAGTCAGTGAGCTGCTGGGCACTGCCTGATCCTTCCCAGGAATGATATTCTAATAAGCGGTTTGTTTTCATCCTTCAGCTTGACGCTAAGTCTAATGGTCATGCTCAGTCCATCTGAAATTACTTACTCCAGCTGGTCTAGGCGAAAGAAATATATTAGAGTTTTGAATGATGAACACCACCTCTCAGGCAGTGAGTTGGCCCATCTATGCGGTCTATAAGCCAAAAAACCCTTCCTCTTCTTAGCAATGTAATCATTTAGGAAATCCCCCAGAGATCTTACTCAGATGAGCCCAGAAAGAAGGGCTGGAGAAGAGTGAGTCTGTCCTTGGCAGCATAGGGTGGGTCAGCTGACGCTATGTGTCTCCTGGGCTTCTGCATCTCTGGACCACCTCCTGTGATTTTAGATTGCATCATTTTTTCCTAACATCAAGAGTGGCCTTGTCAACCCTATGAGAAGCTCTCTGAAGATACTGAAAGGTTAAAAGAAAGAAAGACAGTAGCTCTGCTCAACGTAGTCAAAAACTAGGTTTGTGTTTTTTATATTTTAAAATGAACTCTGTTTCTCATGGAAAGGAAATTGATAAAGCTAAGCACTAATATAGACAGAAAAAATCCACAATGTTAGTGAGAAGCTAAATTATTTATGAGAGTCTAGGTGTGGATCTTACAATGGATATAAGAAAAACATGTTTTTAATGGAGTAATTTAGTGATTATGAAAATATTCCAACCTACCAGTCACAAGAAGACCAAAGAACAAAAGAAACTACAAAAGAAAGAAGATAAGGAGGAGGAGGAGGAAAAAGAGCAGAAGGGAGACAAAGAAGAGGAAGAGGAGGAGGAGGAGGAAGAAGAAGAGAAAGAAGAAGAGGAGAAGGAGGAGGAGGAGGAGGAGGAGGATGAAGCCACCACAGTCACTGTCGTACTTCCAGTGACTGCCAGTGCCCTTTCTCCTCCTTAGGGAACCTACTTGGGTCACCTGCTTCACAAGGCTCTTGTAAGAAACACTATTCCCTTGGCTCCACCTCCTTGAGACTTACCTCTAATCTGCCCAGTCCACCACCCCATCTCAGGTTTATGTGGCCTACAGACACAGAGAGAAAAACATCACCAACAACCTAACCGCAGGTTCACAGGTCCCATGCCAAAAACATAAGTAATGAAAAAAAAAACCAATATTCCCCTGTCCCAAAACATCCGTCCATGAAGAACAACTTAGACAAATGTCAAGACAAAGGACACGAAAGGAAAGTTATAAACACGTTCAAAGAAGTCAAAGCTGGTATGAATAGACAGCTGAGGGAACTTAGAGAGGTCAGGAATGAACTGGTAGACATCCAAGAAGACACAACTAATGAAAGTAAAGAATAAAAAGACAGGATATAGAAAAGGATATAAGAGAGAATTCTGTGAAAAGAACGAACTACCAGAGAAAACCTGCATTCAAACGAAGCTGATTCCGAGTGGTCGAACAGAAAGTGCAGTGGAAAGAAAGCCTCAGCAAGGAACGGTTCCTAAGAAAGGTAGAACTTCAGGGCCTGAAGACAAACAGGAGGGAGTGGATTATTTAATCAAAGAAAATGGTATTTTTTTTAAATACAAGAGCAGGACAAGCAAGATTATTAGAATGCTGTGTAAACACCAAATCTACAAATTTCAAGCTTGGATAAAAGAAAAAGAATTCTAAGGGTGAAAGAAAGCATAAAAAAATACTCAATAAGATTATAGAAGAAAATTTCCCAAATCATGAGAAAAAAATGTCCACATAGGTATAAGAGGCCTACAGAATACCAAACAGACAAGGCCAGAAAATAAATTCTGCATGACACGTTATGGTTAAAAGACTAAATATACGAAACAAAGAAGGGTATTAAAAGCTTCAAGAAAGGAGCACAAAAATCATATAAAGGCAGGTCATCTTAATGACAGCTGAGACAAACTTTTAAAGTCAGAAAGACTTGGGACAATGTATTCTAAGATCTGAAAGTGCCCAACAACCCACTCAGAATCCTACACCTAGCAAAGCTATCTTTCACAAGTGAAGAATAAGTAAATGACTTTCAAAATAATAAAAATAAACTAAAGGAATTAATGGCCACTAAGCCAACTCTATAGGATAATGCATTGAATGGAAGAGAAACATAAATGCATCCAAGATGCTACAATGAAATAACAAACAGTACTAGAAGAATTAGTCAGGAGATGCCTAAGAAAATACGACATCAGCAAAGTGACCAGAATTTCATGCACATCTTTCAACAGTAACTTTGAGTGTTAAAGCTTTCAAATGCCTAACAAAAAGACACAGACTAGCAGATTGGACTAGAAAGCAAGAAACATCAATTTGTTGCCTCCGAGAAACACATCTGATCATCAGAGATGGACTCCACTTTGGGGTAAAAGAATGGAAAAAGGTATTCCAGAAAAATCACAGTAAGAAGCAAGCAGGAATAGCAATTCTCATATTTGACTAATAGAGTCCAAATCTAAACTAGTCAGAATAGTTAAAGGTCATTTCATATTCTTTAAAAGGACAATCTACAAGAGGGTACTAAAATTTTAAGTATACATACACTGAACACAGGTAAACTAATAGTACAAATACTACTAGATGTAAAGTCACAGATTAACTCCAACACAGTGGTAGTGGGAGACTTTAGCACCCCTCTTTCACTGCTAGACTGGTCACCCAACAAAGAGTAAAGATGTAAGCCGAAAGGTCCTAACAGATACCTACAGATCACTACACCCAAACACTAAAGAACACACATATTTCTTAGCAGTCCATGGAACTGTCTATACAATAGGTCATACATTAAGACATAAAACTAAAAATAATAATAGTAATTAATTTAATAAGTAAATTTGTTAGAGATGATTTCTGGAATATATGAAAAACACAATATTAAGTATTTTTCTAAGTAGACAGATATGAGCATGGAAATAAAATACAGTGAACTTAGGGCAGAGTTCCCCAAACCTCTCTAGAGTACAATTTCTTAAGCTTAATTAAGAAAACAAAAAGAAGATAAAGGAAGATTCAAGCCCTCCTCAAACTTTGAACTCGCATCTAACTGAAGAACTGTTTACAGAGCATTGAAATAATTACAGTTGTGTTGAATTGGGCAAAGAGGAGGGAAATATGAGCCATACTGCAAAGGGGAACACAAGAAAGTGAGGTAGGACAGATAGGACACGCTTAGCCCTGGTGGTTAGACTGGATAAAGCTTTGGGAGAGAGTGAAGATGGCTTAATCAGGCAGAAATCAGCGGGAGTGAGGATTCAGAGCTGGGTGTATGGCTCAGTGGTGCAGCATCTGATAGTATGTATAAAGCCTTGGGTTCAGGTCAAATCGCCTTCTAAATAACTACATTTGTGTCAGTATATTAGTGTTTTTTCTCAGTTTGGATCACAGAAGCATTTTGCTATCAGCTTCGATAGCTGCAGAGACTCATAACTGGTTCAAAAGCAGAAAGTAAGATATTGCTGAGTGTTCAGTCATAAACGGGACATCTATACCCACCCCAAGACTCCAGGAACGTCACTGAAGAAGGAGAAGAAAGAACGTGCGAGCTGGAGAAAGGATGGAGTGTTGTTGAATGCTTCCTTCCGGGAACAGCATGAGCATTGTACTCTGGAGCTCACAGCCGCTGTGAACACCTGTGAAGGTGCACACAAGGTTTGACCCAGTAACATCTGTCTTGGAGGAAGAGGGGGCTCAAGAAACCACACCCTTCCCTGCGGATCTAGAAGCAATGCAGTTAACGGAAGCTGAGGAAAGGAGATAAATGTTTCTGCTCCTATAAATAACCCTTCACCCAGGCTCCTATGCACAACCAAAACGAAACTGACTTGGTCAGCAAAAAAGACCCAACAGAAAGTGTAAGGAGGAAAAGCTGAAGAAAAGACAGGAGGGGTCAACAGAAATGGGTAGGGAAGAAGACAGGGAACAGGGGTGTATATGGTCAAAATACATTACACACATGTACGAGAGTGGCGTGATGAAACACATTATTATGTATAACTAGTTTATGTTTGTAAAAACAAAAACAGTGAACATAAAATACATTTTTTTTAAACACAAAAATAATGGTGAAAATAATAATGAAGTCCTGGGTTCGATATCAAGCATCAGAAAAGGAGGGGGAGAAGGAGCCAAGGGGGAGATTTCAACACAGTCAAGGAAAGGCATTCCGGTTTGGATTTGAGCCCTTGTGTCCCCTCTTCTAGTGAAGACCCAACATCAGAGACACTTGACCTGATCCAGAGGGGCCCAAGGACACAAACAGAACTAAAGTCTAGACTATTTCTTACTAGTTGTAACTTATACAGCTTTAGCAATTTTAAAAGTCTGCTAAAGTTATTTATCTTCCTTCCTCCCTACTTATAACTCAATCAGGAAAAACCCTATAATTTAAAAATTAATAAATGAATGCTTTTGAAAAGCTCTTAACCTGAGCCAGGGGATAGCTCAGTAAAATGTTTGTTGTCCAAGTATGAGGACCTGAGTGTGATCCCAGAACCACTCTGGAAGCCAGATGTGTGTGGAAGAGGTGGAGACAAGAGGGCGGTGGATACCTGGGACTCAGTGGCCAGATCTCTCAGCCGCCCTGGTGAATGCCTGGACAGTGAGAGCGCCCTCCTTAGGAAAAGAAGGTGAGGGCTTGGGATACAGCCAAGCAGTAGAGTGTTTGCCCAGTGTGTGTGAGAACATAAATTCGATTCTCAACACTACAGGCAAAAACAGAAGGGTGGAGCCAGCAGTTAGTCGGTGAGTTAAGACTCCTGCTGCCCAAGCCTACCACTAGAGTGTGATCCCCAGACCCCACGTGGTAGAAGAGATTCCTGCAGCTCGTCCCCTGGCCTCCACATGTTCACTGTGGCAAGCACGCCTACCTCTGCACAACACAAGCAACTAAACAAAGAGATGGAAACATTTTAAGGGTGAACAGAGCCTGAGGAATAAGACATGAAGCTGTCCACTGTCTTCCATAAGCACGCATGTACACACACACACTCACACACGCACGTGCACACACACGCACGTGCACACACACGCACGTGCACACACACGCACGTGCACACACAAAGTCTCAACCGATTTCTTAGCCACTGCTTCCTTCCCAGCACCTAATATAGTAAATTATATGAGTCTTGTAAGCCACGCACAATCTCACGGAGGTCCATACATAGCACAACCTGGACCAACACCCACGGAAACTGCTGAGACACTGGGGTATAGTTCCTCTGCTTTGTGGAAACCACTTGGTGCCATTGCAACCCACCTGATACATCATCTGACAACGGCAAAGAGAAATGTGGGGCTGTCGGTATGGAAAGCTGAACCAAAGGGGAACTCTAGGAGAAACACAAGGGAGATAAAAATAAACTTTATGGTGGACTCAGTTTTAGCCCTTACAGCACATGCTGGGGAGCCTGGGAGTGGAGGCAGGAAAGAAGCAATCCTGCCGCTTCAGAATGACTGATTTTGTTAATAGGGAGATTATAAAGAATTTTCTAGAACTGAGGAGATGGCAGAGTTGGTGAAGTGATTGCTAAGCAAGTATGAGGAGCCAAACTTTCTCCCTGAACGCGCAGACACGTAAAATGCAGGGTGTGACTGCATGCACTTGTAATCCCCATGCGGGAAGACAGAGACAGGAGGATGCTTGGGACTTGCTGGCCGGTCAGCGTTGCTGAAGTCCCAAGCCCCACTGAGCGGCCCTGACTCCAAAACACCATGGGACAGCTGAGGGATGACACTCAGGGTAGCCGAGAGAGAGAGAGAGAGAGAGAGAGAGAGAGAGAGAGAGAGAGAGGGAGAAACAGCAACAGCACTCTCTCTTATACCTAAATAAACATAACCTCATTCAACCTTCACATTACCTAGTGGATCTGTTTTCCCTTCTCAGATCCTCTCACGTCCCTCCTCCTTCTTGCTGCGGCATTTGACATAACTAAGTGAGGCTCTGGTCACAGGACTTTCCTCTGCATTGACTGGGGATGGCATGGATGGATTCCCACGGATCTTGTCCCGGACACAGAGGTGAGCTGCACCTGTCCTGCTGTGTGTCGGATCTTGCATGATCGGTTCTGATCTGCACTCCTGCAGTGAGTTTCAGAATCCAGAGTTGAGATGACCAGCTCCAGCGAGCCTGACCTCAGTTCGGATGATGCGAGGCCTAAGTCAGGAATCCCTGGGACCTTGGCAATTCTCACCGACTTGTGCTGTGAACAGGAGCAGTCTGCAGAACTCGCGAAAGCAATATAATTATAATGGATATTCCATCATAAAGGATATTGATTAGAACCAATCAAACAGGAAGGTACATAAAAAGAGGTCCGGGGGGGGCATTTCCCAGAGATCTTTACATTGTCCCCAGGGAATCAGGTGTGTCAACCCAGCGCGTTCACCCTGGAAGCATCCAGAGCTTCAGTGGTCAGAGTTTACACGGGGCGGTTAGTGAGAAGACATGAATAACGGAATTGAACTCAACCTGCCAGCGTTCCTCTTCCGTCCCCAGAGGTTGAGAAGGTGGGGTGATATGTGACTCAAAACCCCACCCTCTCATCACACGTACAGTATTGGTATGGCCTCCCTCGGTTCTGAGTCATCTCATTACTGATCAGGGTCCTTTATGAATAACAAATATTCCTATCCCTCGGGAAATTCCAAGGGCTTAGTAGCTCTCTCTCTGTAGATGTGGACAAAGACCAGACAAATTCTTTGACTTAGAGATTCCTTCCCTGAACCAGGGAGAAAGACCAGACACATTCTTTAGGATACATAGGCATGCACCGCTACTGAGGCTGGGTCCATGGCTTCCTGGTCTAGACCTTCAGCAGGCCAGGCCCCCGGTTCCCACAGCACTTCTGCACCAACCAAGGATATAAAATTCACGGTTGCTCTTCTGAAGCGATTTTGCTAGTCCCAAGACTTCCCACGGCTCCCTTCAAGCACTTCCCTCAATTTTAAATGAAAATGGGTAAACAAAAAGAATGCAGACAGTAAGAAGTAGCTAAGTATAAAATGCTAATGCTTAAAGTATCTTCAAAGGATAAAGGAGACTATTTAAAGCAAACAGTAGGCTGGGTTTTATATGGAGAAGGAACGTGTATAAAATCAATAGCAAAAGACTTAGAAATACAGGAAAGGACAGCATACTGTTGTGATTTTCTTACATAAGGGGTAGAGCAGCATTTCAAATAGGCCACAGTGAGCTAAGGATACATGCTATCAATCATAGGGAAGTTATTATTATAGGCTCTGACAGGCCAAGCAAAGATTCTCAGGATGGGGGTGGGGAATCTTTGTTCAGGCTGCTAACAAAACATCATAAAATAGATCCTTACAGACAGCAGAAATTTTTTCCTTGCAGGTCTAAGACTGGTGGGTAAGCATGGCTGAGTTCTGGTGAGGGTTACTTGTTGCTGTCCTCTTGCTAGATTCCAACGGGGTGGAAAGAGAAGGAGGGGTCTTTCTGGGGTCTTTCTATAAGTCCTGGGGCTGCTGAGATGGCTCAGCAGTTAAGAGCATAGCCTGATCTTACAGAGGACCTGGGTTCCATTCCTAGCACCCACATGGCAGCTCAGTCTGTCTGTAACTCGAGTTTCGGAGGATCTAGCTCCGTCTCTGGCCTCTGAAGGCACCAGGTGAGCAAGAGAATCACAGACATACCATACAGAGAAAGTACCCATATACATAAATTTAAAATTTTCAAAAAGAACACTGGCTCCAGTTATGAGGATTCCGTCCTCTTCACTTAATACAATCAAGGATACAGGTTCAGGTGGGTATATTTGAACTTATGCAAGAGGCCAAGAGCAAAATGTAGTCAGTGGAGACATAAGACCCAATAGACCCTCATACCATAACAGCGCATGGAGAAAAGCAGCCTGGTTTCGATACCAACCAAAGCATCCACTAATGAGCTGACACTATCATGGTGCCTGTCTTTCCCAGCCTCAAAGCCTGAGCACGATTCTCGCTTGAGAGGTCCCAGCCTACCCGGACTCTACTGCACAATCGAGAAGTTGCTTGAACCTACACAACCTTAGTTTATGTTTCGAGAATTCGTCTGTTGGTTTTAGTTTGGTTTCGAAGCACACGCATTCCCACAGACACTGTATTATACATTATGGCTACATCCTCAAAACTGCCCACAAAAGGCCCTTTAAGTTATTATGTTTGAAATATGTACTAAAATAGTTCCATATCCACTATGCTAAGCCATCACTTACAAGTTCATGTAGAGAGGGGGCCATTCCATTTTGCAACTGGAGATGTCAGAATTGCCTGGGAGAGGAGGGAGTTGAGGGTAAGAGGCAAAGATGCCTGGGAATTCTTCACAATCCGGGTGTCAGGAGCACCCAAGGTGGACATCTGTTGTCTATCACTCGCTCCATCTGGAAACAATATTTTGATTCCACATTGGGGAACTAACAACCTCCTCCCTTCTCGGTGTGTGTGGTTGGAGGGACGGAGCCTGACCTCAGACCTACACTCCAGGGTGGTGCATGACAGGGGCAGGGCTGGCTACAGTGACTGGCTCAGGCACGGCCCTGCCCTGCCTTTCCAGTTAGAGTCCAGACCACATGTAGGCACGTAACAGGCCCGAAAGAGACTTATCCCCAAGACAATCCGGCACTGTGCTGGAAACCTAAGACATGGCTGTGCCCAAATGAAGAAGGAGATGATGCACATTGGGCAACTACCATTGGCTTTTTGTACCACTTTAAGGCTTTCTTGCATAGTGTTGATTGTTGATTGCCTTTCTCACAAATGTATGCTACAGACTGATATTTTTTTACGAAGACATAATGCTCTGAAAATAAAATAATAACATTATTGATTTAAAAATATTTTACTTTGAGTTATGTGTAATTGGGCTATGTTTAACTTATTAACTATCATCTTCTAGTGATACTGGTATGATTTGGTGGTATGTGCCATGTATCTTGTAGGCTCAAGGTTAAGCTTAGGGTAGAATACAAATCATAAGAAACAATATGCATATACACTGGGGAAATATTAAGACAATAAGAAATAGCAATGATGGTGCTCCTGCTGGCATGACCGTGACTCTCCTCACGGAGGTCCGTGACTCTCCTCTCAGAGTTTTCTTAAGTTAAAAGATAAAAATTTCACTAAAGACCTTGACAAAAACCTGTGCAAATGTCATTTCTACTGTCATTACTGTTACCACGATCATTACTTTCTTTTCCTTATCTTCTCCATTCAACGAAACATGACATCGAAAAATCAAATCAGGACAATTTGAAACCATTTGCGCCTAAACTGTAGACTTATTTATAGAGCAATAAATGAACAAATGAAACCATATCACAGGCACACAAACCACCCACAAAGAAATCATAAGTGAGATTCTTTCCAATATAAACAAAAACCATTAATTTTCCCCCTAGAGAAATATGTGATCTTGTAATAGAACTCTATAATAAGAATTTGCATTCACTTTATTGGCTAATAGCTCTGTCCTAACCCAGAAACTCATTTACCTCTATTCTCAATATTACATTTTCGGCTACAATAATCTTTCTATAGGCTTAAAAACGAAGTATCCCTTTTCAGGAAGGACTGTGATTAGCTCAGCCTTGAATTTGCTGGGCAGGCGCCTCAGAGGCCAGTTATGGAAAACTTTACTTCCCTGGTGGAAGTCTGTTTCTCATTATCTCAAACACATCCTTACTTAGAAGCTGCAGCCTGCAGTCTTTCCAACAGCATTCAGGCTGATGGCCCAGCGAGAGCCAGGGGCAGAAGAGGGAAGCTAACTCCGTGTTCATCGCCTCCTCTGGCTCTGGGGCATTCTAGCTCATTATCCAGGAGAAGAAAGCTGGAGACCGTCCTCTTCCCATGGCGTACAAAGCAGCATATAATAAACTGATGTCCTCAGCCTGGCTTTGGTGGAGGCTATGTCTCTAAGAAGACAGCATATGTGGCTTTTAAGCACCTGAACTGCAAGCGCGACCAAACCACAGACGCTTGCAAGCTAAATTTCCTGCTTCTATTTTCATTTACATGCAAAGTGAAGGAAGGAGGATGGAGGGCTGGATGGACGACAAAAAGGTCCTAGTTCAGGATATGAGCACAGGAATTTTCTAGAACAGCTAATGAATGTCATATGTCAATGCTGGAGTCGAGCAATCGCCAACAAAACACAGTGAAGCAGGTACAGAACCCCCAGGTAGGTAGTGAGTCAGCAAGAGAGCAAGAGATAAATTCCTGCAGTGAATTCTGTAGCAAAAACTCTGCTTCTGACTACCCTTCAGCTTAGTTCTTAGCGGGGCAGGCAATGCTTTATGAAGTACCCGCCCTTCGCCTGGAGTCAGCTTGCTCTCCTGATTCCAGATCCACCGTGCCGCCCCAGAAGATACGGAGCAGAGCGTCTCACCAAGGGCTACAGACAATACCCAACACACAGTAGATCCTTGAGGAACACAGGCTAAGGTGACATCCACCACAACGCCAAGATTTGTCTTCTGGAATGTTAACCAGTTAGCAGATTTCACAATTGCAGTGTACACCATCACATGGGGCTTCGTGGCTTAGAAATCGTTTTTCACAGCCGGTGAGATGGCTCAGTGGGTGAAAATACGCGTCACCAGCCTGATGGCCTGAATTTGATCCCCAGAACACACGTGAGTCCACAGGTTCTCCTCTAACCTCCTCCGCATGAGTGCCCTGCCATGCACATATAACACACACTAAAGAAACAAACAGATAAGTAGGTAAATAAATGAATGTAAAAAAATTCATTATTTTCATAATTCTTTCACATTCTTCTCAATGCCTGTTGGGTAACAGTGGGACCAGGGCTGTCGCTATTGTTACTGCTGAAGCTGTTTCAGCCGTGGCAACTAGGAGATCGTGAAGTTGGTGAGTTAAACAGTTGCTTAAGTCTTCACGGAGTTGTTAAGCAGCCGGCACAAGAATGAATAAATAATATTTATCTGGGCAGGCAGTGGAGCATTGTAATTAAATCCCACACTTTAAGTTCGGTATCTGGGCTCCATTACTTGCTTTGATGGCTAATTTTATGCATGAACTTGACTGGGTCATAGAGGATCTATATATTTGATTAGATATTACTTCCGAGAGCGTGTGAAAGGATGCTTCCAGATAAAGTCACACTGAATCAGTGCAGTGGGTAAAGAAGGCTGCCCTACCCGATGCTTGTGGGTTCTATCCAACTTATTGAAGATCTAAACAGATTCTTCCCTCCAAAAAAGGCAAAGCCAGAAAGAATTCTTCCTTTCTGCCTGACGGCTTTCAAACTGCTCACAAGTCTCACTCTAGACTACGATGATGCCGCTGGCTCAGTTTCCAGCTTGGTGCTGTGGCTCTCCTTAGTTCATCTCTGTTGAGCTCTCTCTCCTTAGTTCATCTCTGTCGCTCTCTCTCTCTCTCCTTAGTTCATCTCTGTCGCTCAGCCTCTTCCTGTCCTCCCCCCTTACCTCTCTATCTGTGCATGTATGTATGTGAATGTCTCTCTAGGTGTGTATACCCCTCTCTCTCTGTCTCTCTCTCTGTCTCTGTCTGTCTGTCTGTCTGTCTCTCTCTCTCTCTCTCTCTCTCTCTCTCACACACACACACACACACACACACACACACACACACACACACACAACTATCCAGAAAGTTCTGGAGAACAAATCTTGTTACCATTAAGTCAAGGAGTCAAGCACAGTTACAACAGTACCAAAGAATGTGAAAGTATTTTAATCAAAAAGGCTTATTGGAGACCAAAAAAAAGTAACAGTTGGAACAATCGCCCTGAAAACAAGTACTCAGTATGTGACTGGCAATGAATCTAGGTAGAAATGCTGCCACCCCAGCAGAAATGGTAGTTTGAACTAAGAGGCAAGATAAAACACGGAAGGCCACTGGAATTCTTTTCTCTTTTAGGATCTTTTATTATCATATATTATTTATGCAAAAATAATGTTTTCATTCTATTTCCATAATGTATATAATGTATTTTGTTCATACTCACCCCTGTTCTCCCCCTCCTCATCCTGATAATTCCTCTCCCCTTCCCATCTAGTCCCTGCTAGATTCTATTTTCATGTCCTTTTCCTTCTTCAATGAGTTTAAGTAGTGTGGCTTACAGGAGCATGGGTGAGAGATTATTAGCAGGGGAAACTTGCCAGTGACTACACCACTAAAGAAATGTCTCTCCCACCAGGTGGTGATAACGCACACCTTTAATTCCAACACTCAGGAGGCAGAGGCAGGTGAATCTCTGTGAGTTTGAGGCCAGCCTGGTCTACAAGAACTAGTTCCAGGACAGGCTCCAAAGCTACAGAAAACCCTGTCACAAAAAAAAAAAAAAAAAAAAAGAAGAAGAAAAAAGAAAGAAAGAAAAGAAAAGAAAAGAAAAGAAAGGAAATGTCTCTCCCACTCTTGAAAACCACTAACTGCCTATAAATCCTCAGGGATTTATGAGCCCCAACCTTCATGACAAATATCAACAGGCCCAAACTTGTGTGTGTGTGTGTGTGTGTGTGTGTGTGTGTGTGTGTGTGTGTGTCGGGGAGTGTTCATATGTGTGCAGGTGTATGAAGAAACCAGAGGACAGCTTCAGAGGTCATTCCTCAGACTTTGCTCATCTTTCTTTTTAATTGTTTTCATTTTTGTTATATGCGTATGGATGTTTTGCCTGCATGTATGTCTGTGCAACATCAATGTATCTGGTGCCTACAGAGGCCAGAAGAGGGCAGTAGATCCTTGAAACTGGAGTTATGGATGGTTGTGAGTCACTGTATTGGGTACTCGGAACTGAACCCAGGTCCTCTGTAAGAAAAGCCACTGCTCTCTTACATGAATACATTATCACTGAATTATTTGCTGAGCCAGTTCTCCAGCACCATCTTTCCTTTTGTTAAGGCAACCTCAAAGTTCTGAAAGCCACCAAATAGGTTAGGCTGACAGGACAGCAAACACTAGGTGGATTCACCAGAACTTATAGAACTCATAGGTGTGCCTAGCCCATTTGGAGGGGTTAGTTAACTCCAGATGTAGTCACGTTGACAACTAAATCAGTCATCACCCCAGGGAATCTGCCGTCTCCACCTCCCAGGACTAGGACTGAAAGTCCTACCTGCTCCACCAAGCACAGATGTGCACCACATGGTTTGTGCTTCCCACCTAGAATTCCTTTCGAATTTTTCTTAGCCTAACAGGTTGTTTTCCATTGCATCAACCCCCCTTCTGAGTGTGGTAGGGGCTTGGTTGCTGTAACAACTGGACCTGGAGGGCAGAGTAGAAAAGGGGGTTACTGAGAACATGGCAAAGAGAGGAGCGATCATGGAGGCACAGACAAGGAAGCTCAGCCGCAAGTGTGAAGAAGGTTCAGCAAAGCTCACATCAGCTGAGCTAAGGGAAGCAGAATGAGAGAAACGTTCACCAAAGAATGGTAGTATTCCTTAGGGATGGTAGGGCATTTTAGTGGGAATATGCTTCACTAAATCTTGGGAATACTCAGGAAACTAAAGCAAAGGAAAGTTTTTAAAGACAAAAATAATTGAGGGAATCGAAGACATTTTGATTCTTCCCTTCCACCATATGGGTCCCAGAAATAGAACTCTGGGATTTGGAAACAAGCCCTTCACTCATTGAACCACCTCACGGATACACATGAGTTATTTCAAAATGGTAGTCTTTGGCCATGTGAATAATATCAAGACTGGCATCAGTCCAAGGCGGAAAAGGCAATTGCTGGGCAAACAGTCCCGTGGAAGTACTTTTTAAATGAGGCTTTGGTAACCACTGAGCTTGTGACTCAAGCAATCTTAGTGATGTGTAAGACATTTTCTTTCATAATTTCCTGGCTCTTGGTTTGTTTTGCTAGGGTTGACACAAGCTACTCCATCTTCATATTGACAGTTTTTCACATTTCTTCCACCAGAGTTAGCGGCATGAACTCAGTCTGTCCTCCAAGGAATGGAGCAGCCTAGGAGTGGCTGTGACAGTCATCTCCATGACAGGTCTCTGAACCTACCTCGCGGAGCGCAGATGACCACCATCCCTCATTCCCTCCTTTCTTCCTTTATTCTTCTAAATTCTCTCTCTCTCTTTCTTTTAAGACAAGGTCTCACTGTGTCACATACACTGACCTTGAACTTTCCATCCTTCTGTCTGAGCCACCAACGTCCTAAGATTGTAGACTTACACATTCATAGCCAGCTTCTACAGCCCTTTCTCCAACAGATGAACACACATGACTTTCCTCCAGAGATAAAATGGCCCAATCATGTTATCGGGTCTTCCTATTCATGTATCACTCTCAAAAGGGTGGTATCCACAACTGTTCACATATGTCCAAAACGTTTAGGGTATCAAGACACACCCCAGTCCAGCTCAGACATAGCAAAGCAGGCCTCTAACTCCAGACAGGCCCTTGAACTTGCTAGGTTGCCGTCTCACATCGAACTACATCCCTAGCCTTTAGTTTTTGTTTTCTGTTTAATCTTAGTTCTTCTAGTTTTTGTTTGGTTTGGTTTGGTTTGGTTTGGTTTGGTTTTTCGAGATAGAGTTTTTCTGTAGCTTTAGAGCATGTCCTGGAACTAGCTCTTGTAGACCAGGCTGGCCTCAAACTCACAGAGATCTGTCTGCCTCTGCCTCCCAAGTGTTGGAATTAAAGGCATGTGCCACCACAGCCGGGCTTGTGTTTAGGATTTTTTAAAAAGCATCAGCATTGGATGCATTATTATAAAGAATTGTCTATCCACACTTACGTATCAGGATCAGGAAGGTTGGATGGTCAGGCAGAGAGTAGAGCTAAGACTTTTTAAGCTCTGTCCTCAGAAAGTCAGCTCTGCATTTCTCAGAGACCCAGGCAGGAAACAAAGGCTTAATACAACACAGGATGGCAGTGGAGGGCAGAAATGTGGGCTTGGTACTACTTACTTTCCCATGCACGGGAGACAGAGACCAGTAAATGTCCCCCCTCCCACTGACCCAGCAAACACCCAGGGCTTCCTAACATCACAAATTAATAAACATATCAAATGTAGCATATCATATGTATCGAACATTTAACCTTAAATTTACTATTTGTCTGCACTATTCCTCGATCATCCCATTACTCATTCCACAACTGGTTTGTTTTAGTTCCTTCAAAACATCCTTTCCTAAAGAACGTTTTTGCAGAAGTCAGACATGCAAACAGATAATATGAGCTTTAAAAATATTCTTAGGTATAGAACAGGGTAGACCTGTATTCACTTTTTTTTAAAAATAGGATCCTATTTTGGTCATTTAATAAAATGTCCTTGTAGTGACATTTCAATTGCATTTTAATTAAGCTTGCCTGAAGATCCAAGTGTGAAATATCCCCACTGATCAGTCTTACAAACCAGATTATGGCAACACATACCTTTAATCCCAGTATCCACATTAGTTACCATAGAAACCGTGCAGGGCAGGCCTTTAATCCCAGTGGTGCATGCCTATAATCCCAGCCCTGGAGAGGATTATAACACAGGAGAAAACAACTCTCAGACACAGTCTCCTTCTGAGATTCCTGGAGGTGGGATCGCCATTTTGGACTGAGGTCAAGATAAGAGCCAGTGGCTGGCTGCTTTGCTTTTCTGGTCTTTGGATTGAACCCCAATTTCTCTCTCTCTCTCTCTCTCTCTCTCTCTCTCTGAGTTTTTATTAATCATGCTTCATTTCCTGTTACAGTTAATATTAAAATCTAATTGGATATCAAAAAGACTAAATTCTGACAAAAGGAGATGTCGCTGTGTAGAGACGATGGGTGGCTACTCTGGGTTTTATACTAGAATGCATAGCTGCTGTGAATTACATTTACTGGTGGGCAATTTGTCATAAACTCATAACATGTTTCTACCCAGTGTCACTTCATTTCTTTTTTTTATTCTTTTTTAAATTAATTTATAAAAGTTTCCACTTCCGCCCCTCCTCCCAATACCCTTCCACTCCCCCCACTCCCTCTCCTCCTCCCTCTCCAGCCCTAAGAGCAGTCAGGGTTTCCTGCCCTGTGGGAAGTTCAAGTTCCTCCCCCCTCCCTCCAGGTCTAGGAAGGTGAGCATCCAAACAGACTAGGATTACAAAGAGCCAGTACATGCAGAGGAAACAAGTTCCAGTGCCATTATCAATGGCTTCTCAGTCAGTCCCCGTGCCAGCCACATTCAGAGAATCCGGTTTGATCACATGCTCGTTCAGTCCCAGTCCAGCTGGCCTTGGTGAACTCTCATTAGATCAGTCCCCTTGTATCAGTGGGTGAACGCACTCCTCACGGTCCTGCCTTTCTTGTTCATGTTCTCCCTCCTTTTGTTCCTCATTTGGACCTTGGGGGCTCAGTCCAGGTCACCTCATTTCTTACTTTTGGCACGCTAAGTGCTTGATGAGAGTTCTCACTGAACTCAGGGAAGTACCATTGAAAGGATCTGAGCTCCCTTCGTCATCCCTAAATCCTGCCATAGCCACTGGCATTGTTCAAGAACACAATGACCTTTTGTGGTACTTAATTCCTCAGCAATTACTCTCGGCCTTCCATCACTTTTGATCAAGTTTGCTTTCTTTCTTATCTCCACACCCCAATCTCCATCTCCTCCACATTCCCACTGATAACAATAATTCTGTTTGCATCCTTTTCTATCAGGATCTGTTCACCTCCTATGTTTCCAATCTCCTGATGTTTAGTGTGTCAAATGCAGCTGATCTCATCGAAATACGTGAGCCACAAGTCAGAATGTCTTAACACAGCATCAGATCCTGACCTGAGACTGACTCCGACGTAAGCCTACCCTCAATGCCAAAAGTCACATTTGATGTAGAAGCAATCGCTGAACTGTTTGCATGTCCCTCACACCATCTAAATCCATCACTTCGCTGAGGTGTTTTGCTCAATATCTTCTTCCCTCTATGGATGAATTAACTGTGTCCAGTGCTGACTGTCCACACTTCAGAGCTCAGGCCAGCTGTGATGACCCAGTCAAGAGCTCCCAAGGAAGCCCTCCTCCCTCCTGATTTACAGCTGGAGAGCCAGGCAATCTGCACCAGCAGAGTAATAAGGATGAATGAGCAAAAGAGGAGGGGTAGGTTTTGTCCTCTGGTGAAGACAGTTTGAACCTTATGAAAGTATTGGTTTTGTAAGTCCAAAGTGGCCAAACATCAGCAATCATTACAGAAAGCGAGGTATTCACTGCCCAAGTTACAGATGCCATTGTTCACAATTATGAAAGTGAAGAGTGTTTTGAAGGATAAGTTAACTGCCAATTGTGTAGTGAACACATGAATAGAAACACTCCTTAAGGGTATATATACTACAAGACTTACCCTCTTGATGGATTCTATTTTAAAATATTGAGCAAGAGGGATTGAGCCCCTGCTCCTCGTCTGAGGCAATGAGAGCACCACACCCAGGCAAGCAAGGCTGATGGGAAAACATGTGAATGAAGGATGCTTTTCTTATTTGGGTCCACAAGCCAGAGGGCTGATTCAAGAGACTGCTTCATTGCGGTCGGCAATTCATCCAAGCACGAACCTCAGAGAGGGCACCACCCTCCCAAGGGCATGAGATGAGGTACTGGCCCAGAGGGACATGACTAATGCAAGGTCATCCCAAGGTCTACAGGCTGAACAAGAGGCGAACCTCAACTCTACCAACTTCTGGCCTTAGCGCCACCAGGAGTTGTATTTCCTTTTTGAACAAGGCAAGATTGTGGATACAAAACTACAGATCTCCTTTGTCCTGGGTCCCAGATGACACAGACACTCCTGTGAACAGACCCAGTTGTACTACTTCCTTTTAAACCTCTGCATGTAGTGAGTATTGTGTTTCCCTCCATCCCTCCCTCCCTCCGTCCCTCCCCACCTCTCTCCCCTTTTCCCTATTTTTCTGTCTCTTTCAGACCCTACTTTCTTTTGCTCTCTGAGTTTGAAATTGAGATCCTTTTTATAAGATCTCATACACATCCAAGTACACATGCACAGGCTTTAAGCAGCATCTCAACGACATGAACCAAGCAAAACCTGATGATTCAAATGTCTGTTACGAATTCAGAGTCTAATTTTAAAATTCATTTCAATAAATCAAATTTGATCTAGCTCATTTAGGGAAAACACCTCTATAGGGTGGTAACTTAACAACATTATAACAATTTTAGCCTAATTATTTCTGGATTCTTCCCCTCCCCATATGATTTAAAAAGTAGAAATGATAGTCAAGCTCTTTTTAAAAGAAATTCAGTGGGTTAGGGAGATGGCTTACTAGATAAATGAGCTTGGGTCTAAAAACCTGAGCTCAATCCCAGCAACCCATACAAAGGTGAAAATAAATATTTGGCTCTCATAAATTGACTTCTAACTCTGTACACACACATCCAAAGAATATACACAAGTCAGTGTGAAAAAAAATGTAAAGAAACCCAAGTTTAAAATTTTATGTGAGCTACCTAAATAGATGCCACCTGCACACGTTTGGAAACTGTGCACATAGGCTTGCCCCCATGCCTGGGCTCCTATCCTCACAAGCTTTTAACACTGTTTTTAATTCACTTAATGTGTGTGGGTGTTTTGTCCGCACATATGTCTGTGGACCATATGCATGCCTGGTGCCCACAGAGGCCAGAAGAGGACATCATATCTGATGGAATGGAAGCCGCAGATGGGTTATGAGTCACCAAGTGCCGGAAATTGAACCCAGGTCTTCTGTGAGAGCAGCCATTGCTCTTAACTGCTGAGCCATCTCTCCAACCCCTTGAAACCACTTTTAAAACTTACTCGAAGTCCTCTTAAAAAGAAAGCATTGGGAATATACAGGGGTAACAGCAGAATTCCTTGCCTCTAAATAAATGCAATGAAAGGATGTCAGGATTAACTGAACGGTACCCCAAATCTCTACTTAAATATTTGTTTCCACTTTGTTTTGGCCAGGGACCTTAAGAAACTTCTTCCTCTCCATATTCTATTAAATGTCACTAGCAAATATTGCCAATACTTACCAGATTTTCATTGAGCACCTAGAAGATGCCTAGCAAAGGGCTAGATTCTGGTGGACACATAAAACTGTAAGCACCTTCGTCTGTTTCCTGGCGATTAGCTTCCCGGGTATGGTGTGCGGGGAGGGGCGGGGTCGGAGACTCACAAAGCCCCGTCAGCTTCCCACGGGGGAACAGATACCTCTTGATTTAATAGTTTAATGTGAAGAAAACACTCCCACAACCATGAAAATTAAAAGACTTTGAGGTACAGGAGTAAATGCTTTCTGGTTTGTATGTTTCCCAAAGACTCTGGTTAGCTGATACAAATTACGAGTCTGCATAGAGATAGGAAACACAGTACTTCAGTACCTCTTGATCATGAGCCCTCCTCGTGCGCTCCCTTTCCCTCCAGCCACAAAGGGAGAAACATTAGGTTAAATAAGTAATGAGTGGCTTGTTGTTTATTCGGTTCACTCAGGAAGTCTTGAGAACAGAGCAGAACGTTGGGGAAAGATTTCCAGAGATTAAATTTAAGCAGAATCCATAGGTATATAAATAAACAAACTAAATAATTTCAAGCAGAACAGAAATAGAAGGTTGTGTGCTCTAATAAGAACAGAATTTGCATAGGGCCAATGGGAGAGAGGGATTTCTTAGGAAACAGGACCTGAATGCATCAAGATTTAGAGTCAGAAGCGAGCGTGCTGCTTTTACAAGTCAGGAAAGGCAACAACCTCACTTGGGGATTGAGTCACAATTGGAGAAGGCAACATACAATTTACAGGCCAAGAGTACTGGTTTAGACACAGCTTTCTGGCCCTCCTAATGCCTCTGAAAGATAAGTGCTGCTGTGATCATCTTACAAACAAGGAAACGGTGGCAAGCAGAGCCCAGGGAATTTACCTAAGGCCTTGAAACCAGTAATTAGTCAAAGCAAAATGCCCACTCAAGTTTGTCTAATTACAAAACCCATGCTCCATTCGTTCCAAGAGGTCTATTGTGAAATCAAATTTACAAATACAAATTAATACAACATTAGATTGACATAGTATAATGCTTCTAACAGAATGAAAACCAATGGATTTGAGCTCTAAAGCTAATTCAGGGAATGTATGACTTTTATTTTTATATCAGGACAATATTGGTGTGTAGTATAGGCGATTTCCCAGGGAGAGATTAATGTGAAACCAGGGTTGTAGGGGGAGAAGTTCAACTGTGGTGCTCATGACAGGTTACAGGAGGAAGGAAAATAAATCTGAGATGTCATTTGGAGATTGCTGCAGGAACTTCATCTCAGAGATACGACAGGCAGACAGAATAAGTACTCAGCGACAATGCTGTCCCCTGCAGGAGGAGCTCCTGGCATGAGCTTGGAGCCCAGCAGTTCAAAGTCATTGGTTGGAGGTAGATAGGTCGATGTTTAAGAGAAGGAAGAATCCTAAGTGGTTTTTCCACTCTCTTCTTGCCACTCTTTACCCTGGGATGATGCAGACAACGGGTTGGTGTAACAACCCCTGAAATGAGCATGGCGGGGGCAGCTGATCCCTGCGTCTGACACCATCCAGTGACGCTTGAGGGGCCAGTTACCACAAAGGATGCGCAGAGTCAAGCGCACTTGCGCGTTTCCTCAACCATGGTTTTTCAGTGGCACAGAGCTTCTTTGCTGGAGAAGGGGGTCCGTAATCTCAGGTGAGGTCGAGAACCACCACGGAGAAGTTAAGAAGTGTCCAGGGAAGAGGGTCCAGCGGAGAGGAGGGTCCAGGGGAGAGGGTCCAGGGGAGAGGGTCCAGAGGAGAGGGTCCAGGAGAGAGGGTCCCAGGTTGTAGCCCTAACTGAACAACTTTGAGTAAATTCCGTAACATCTTTCTTAAGCTCCAATCTCTCATCTTCAAAATGGAAACGATGACCTAAGAAGTTCATCTGAGGTAGTAAATTCTACAATTTATATAATCAGCACAAAATGACAGGTCTTTGACTGGAGTTAAATGCCTTTGGACTAATCTATGCCCTGGCTTTTCTTAGCTCTCAATTCAGAGCAGAAACATACATGTGTGAAAACCCTCATTGGCTTCAGGCTCAAATCCAATCTTTTCTCAAGTTCCTGGCCTCTAAGTCAGGTCTCAACAGCAAGGCCACACAGAGTGACTGGTGACAATTAAGTTGTGACCAACCTGGACTTTTCCTCCTAACACAAAATGGCTTTCTGCAGCAATATGAACATTTGCTAGATGAATCAGACTTTACTGAAAAGTCATAACATTGTTGAGACTCAACATACAGTTAAGGGTCTGGATTTTAATTATGTTCTGTCCCTTGTGTTTACTGATGGGAATCTATCCATGAACGTGTAATGATTGCACCATGTGGGTATCCATTTCCCTCGGAGTAGTCAACAAGCATTGGAAGACTCTGGTCAACTCACTTTGTTTTACCGCGCTCACCCCTTTTCTCCCTGTAGAACTCGAAAAAAACATTCATTTTTGGTTGGCTACACATAAATGATTTGGGAGCCCCACTATGTAGTTAATTTCAACATTCACAATCCTGCCAGAATTTTCAAATCTCCTCATGAATGTATGCCTTCTCACACTCCCCAAACAGGGCTCTTTTTTTAGCTTGTGCTCAACAAAGCTATAAAATTACTACAAAGGGGCAGAGACCTTGGCTGGGGAGCCACAGAGTAAACATGGAGGGGGATTGCTAGGACGTGGAACTGGAATAATCATTCTCCTTTCCTCCCATGAGCCCAGCAAGACTCCTTTGGATGTCTGCTCAAATGAAAAACAGATAGAGCTTGGGCCTCTGTCAGCTCCATTTCACGTTGTTCTGTCTCTGGAAATGAGAGTGGGATTGTAGCCAGTATAGGAGTGATGGGGCAGGGGGTATGGGGAGGGGTGAAACAGAAAAACTATTGGTGACAGTATTGTCTTTTTATGTACAATCATGTTTCTAGGCCTTCATGAATACATATACATAGGTGTTTTTCCTTTTCAATTAGAAAATGCTGTTGTTTCCTGACCACTTACAGACTAAAACTGTAGCAAACTTGAAAGGGTTCCTAAGTCACAAATCAGCACAGTTTTTCAGCCAGCTAGCTTTATGCTGTCTAAACATGCCTAGTTTCTGTTTGCCTTTGCTTTTAATATTTTCATTTTATCCAAATGAATTAATTGGTGGCTCTCAGAGTGGCTTTGTGCTCAGCAGAAATGTTGTTTCTAAGTCTTTCTTTTCTGGCATTGGGTCCATGATTCCCTCAGAAACAAGACAAGCCAACCATTTTCAGAAAAGTATCTGGGTAAGTTACTAAGTTGAAGTCACTGCAGCTTCTTTCAAATGCAATTCTTTGGACAAGATTAACTAGGGCTGAACATGAAGTAAAACATGCCAGCATCCCAAAGATCCACATCAGCATGATTGCAGGAGATACCTGTGGAACTGTACTTAAGATAACATCACCAACTAATTTGGGAACACTAAAAACCCCTTTGATTTTTCAGGTATTGGATATCACTTAAGGGCAATATATTCTATTTTCCAAATCTGAAGCATGAGCCTGGCATGGGAGCACAAGGCTGAAATTCCAGCACTTGGGAGGCGGAGAAATAGGGATCATAAAACCAAAGCCAAATGGGGCTGTTCTACAAGATGCAAGACTCTGTCGAGAAGAGCAAGAGCAGGAACAGGGGGAGGAGGAAGAGGTTGTTAGGCCAGTAAGTGGCTTTGGAATCTGAAGAAGAAACCATTTTGAGCAAAAATAAAAATGTAAAATAAAGTTTATCATGATTTCTTCTCAGTCTGTCAGAGACCTTCCATACGACATTTTGGTCATTTGTTTTGCTGATTAACTAGAGACCTAAGGCATCTCCCCCAAGAAATAAAAGTAACACAACTACATGAAACCCAGGGAAGCAGGGCAGGGGCTAGAAGAACAGTGTCACCATACACGGAAGCATAGCGTTTAGTCCAGAGTAAGACATCAACATAGTTTCCTGAATCTAGGACAACAAAGAAGACTTGGGGGAGGGGGAGACCAACAACAACAATGTGAGTTGAACTTAAACTTTTAAAAAGTCTGGTTGAACACAAAAGAAAGCTAACTCATTGTTATGGTGACTTCTAAAGCCTTAGACCAGAAGCAAAGTCCTAGGCCTGTGCCAAGGGGGTCTAAAGCCCCTCCCCATAAACCACACTATAATCTCATTTAGCCACACTGAAAGCTGGATGCAAGTCAGAAAAAGAGACTGGTCAGTAAGGGATGGGTAATAATAGTAGGAAACCAGAACAATGTAGGGCATGGAAAATTGAAGGGGAGACAGAGAGTTTTTATTTCCCTTTAAAACATTCTAGAAGTCATGATCTCATTGGATAGGAATATCTTGTTCTTACAGAAAAGAGGAGAAAATAAAATAGAAAATCTCTCTTTCCCAGCATTCAACAAATCCAGACCAGCCCTAAAGGGGGACCCAGTGAAGAATAAATACAGTCTCCAATAAAAGCTGAAAATGGGCCAATCGCTAGGGATCAATATTGCCTTCAGACACAAGAAGCTTAGAGAGTCTCCAAACACTCTTCGAATCATTCTTATTTATCTTGATTAAAGCCATAAATTAAAGTAATAACAAATACATTGAACTTGTACTCTACACAAGGCACTGAATCTTTCCAACCACTAAGCATAATGAATGATGGGTTCTTGCTTTATACATGAGATATATAGGGTTTGGAGATTATTTAGGATTAAAGTTACTTCACTAGGAAATGGTGCATGCTTTGAACATATCAAAGATATTTCAGAATCTTCTTCCAGCGTCATGGGACTATCCCTTCATGCTGTCTGGCAAGGGCAAGACTCTTGCACTGTTCTATCTGGCCCCCAGATCTCTGCATGGCACACAGCCACCAAGAGTAACTAGATTCTTCTTGTATTGATGAGCCCTAAGGATCTTGAGAGCCCCTGCCATAGCCTGCGGGAGGGCGGCGAGTACTGAGATCAGCCACTAGCCCAGTGGGCAATGTGGACGAGCTCCAGTGCGTGCAGACCAGATGTGGTTTGAGAGGGCTTTTGCAATTCAGTGTATATCTAGGCTGTTCAAACAGCGCCTACCATAGCAGGCTCTCCCCAAGGACTACAGCACCAACCTGGCAGCACTCTCATTTTTGAACAACTCTTTAGAAGCAGGCTTCAAGCTTTGATACTTTCCCTTTCCTGCCTGTCCCCAGGGCTTCTTCCTGTGTGCGCCTTGTCTCTAGAGAATGAAAGGATCTCAGGATGCTTCAGTAGGAAGCCTTGGGTCCCAGGAGCCTAGAGTCAAACCACTGACAACCCTGTCTACCAACTCCCCCTTAGGACATAGAGAGTACTTGGAAGAGAAGGTCCTTCATTCCCAGTGCAGGGTTTCAGGTGTTGAAGGGAGGAAAGAAAAACCATAGCCACCCTTCCCAAAGACTACAGGCAACTAGGAAATACCGAGAGTGGGAGAAACAGTCTTCTCCTGGGAAGAACACACCAATTGACTATCTAATGCCAAACAGTCAGCCCTGAAAACATACATAAGGCAACAAACTAACAGGTTATAGATATATAAGAATACATATACAAATATACATGTAACAACAGTTAATGGAAAAGGAGACCATGAATTTGAAAGAGTGTAAGGAGGGAAATATAGGAGAGCTTGGAAGGAGAAAAGAGAAGGAGAAAATGATGTACTTATCTCAAAAGTCAAAGAAATATTTTTTAATATAACCATTAGCTAGTCTACCTCTGGAATTCCCCGGCATTAAACTAAGATAGAAAAAGTGAGAGAAAATCCATACTTTTCCATGGTCTCTGTCTGTTTCTCCATTCCTACATCCTGCCTGCCCACCTCCACCATGGCAACATAAAGATTTTTCTCCCCAGAGAAGCCCAGAAGTTGGAACAAAATAATCACCCAGCAAACACTGTGAAATAAATGAGCACATGAGCAAGTTCGAAAAAGATCATGACAGAAAAGTGGAAAACTGACATGCAAGACTTGTGACTTGTTGAGCACAGCTGACTATTTCGCGGCCGTACCATACTTTAACTGGGGTTCGCGTCTTCCATGTAAACCTTTCCCCGTGCGCAGAACAGACTTCCCGAGTCTTCTCATATTAAAGGCATTCTAGGCACTAGGACATTAGAGCATGCTAAGAACATGACATTGCAGAGCATGCAGCAGCAAGCTTTTTCTCCAGTGCTTTTAACAGCAGTAAAAAGAGAAAATGGAACCAAGATGAAGGGAGAAATTGAATGACTGGTAGCTGCAGAAAGGGGGGGCTAATGATGTTTTCAAGAGAGAACAGTATCTTTCCAAAGGGAAGAAAAAGAGGGGCATTGCCAACACGCACACACACACACACACACACACACACACACACACACACACACACGCAAAAGGCATTCTAGACATCCAGATGACAGGAAGTTAAAAAATGGACTCAGCAGTGAGAAAGCGTGAGACTGCCAGTCCATGCTTCTGTTACGAAGGGCAAAGGAAAAGAGTGTGTGACTTGTCTGGATGCTCTTTGAGAAGGCCCAGCTGTCCTCTGGAAAGCAGAATTCTGCCTCAGGGAGCAAAGCTGAGCCTCTCTGACTGATTGAAAAAACATGCACAGCCTGAGAGTAAATGCAAGGCTAAGAACATCTTACTGTGCGCCATGTGGTCAGCGGGGCTCTGCTGTGCTCTTAATACACAGTCATTATGCACAGTGCTGACTCATGCTCCTGAACGCCACAGATGTCTTCCATTTTTAAAGATTCTTTTAGAGGCCTCTCCATCCTTCAAGCGGGTGCTGGTGTGAGCTTTGAAAGGAAAAACCCCAAGAGAAGTCTTCCAGTGGGGGCACCCAGAAAGTATGCATATCATAGGAACATTCCAGAAGATGCCTGGTTAATTCCTGCTCTAGGCTGGGGAGTCACACGGTGTTTGTTTCTGTCATGTTCTATCAGTTGAAGCAGTCACATATACCCACACAGAGTTAAAGGGTTGAGGACTGAAATTCCACTTTTCGCTGGAAGGAAACCAAGGATGGAAAAGAGCCTCTCTTAAAACCAGCACACTGGGCCCGGCAAGATGCTCCAGCAGACGAGGGTGCTTGCATCCACTTAAATTTATTCTCTAGAACTCATGAATCAGTAGGAGAGAATCCACTCGGGGAAGTTGTCCTGTGACCTTAAATTTAATCTCTAGAACTCATGAAGCAGTAGGAGAGAATCCACTAGAGGAAGTTGTCCCGTGACCTTCACAAGCTCACTGTGGTACATGAATGCCGACACAGACACACAAAATGAATAGATAAATATTAAAAACAAAAACCCAAAGTCATTACCTTCTCCTTTCAAAAAGAGGTTCTGATGTTTCTGTTGTCTTGTAGAAGCCATCTTGCGATGAGGAGGGAAGAGCTCAGAGCATCAGAGAGATAGGAGCCCCAGCAATAATGAACTAATCCGCCAACCAGAAAATTATTAAGACCTCCAGACTTTTGACGATGTGAGAAAAAAAAACCAACTCAAATTTATTGAAGACAGTTTCATGTCCTGCCATTGTTTATAGCAAAATCGTTTCTAACCAGGGTACTACCTCCGCTGACGGACATGGTAGAGGCAGGATGCCATCGACAGACCTGCGTCCCAAAGCCAGATACAGAATTAAGAATGCCATGTGAAGGCATTCTGGACTTTCATTACCGCTTCTGAGTTCTCATCAAGTCTGGGTAAGCCTCAGAGAATTTCAAAGCGAAGCATATTTGTAGCTGACTGACATAAATCTGGGGTATAAAACTGACATGAGAAATGCATTATCCTTAAAAACTGGTAGAGCACTTAATGACTACAAAGCACTTCCTGGTCTTCAGCCCCATAACTGGAAGAAGTGATTTACACTCGCGGTTCCATTCGGTGTCCACCAACTACAATGTCCAAAATGAAGACATTTATCTCATCCAAGAAATTATACCCTTAGAAAACAAAGCCCGGATGAGGCTTCAGGGATTCAGAAAGAATGAAGGAAAGTCAAGTGCTCCTCCAAAAGGACAGTGGAGGGAAAGCCGAGGAACTACTTCCGCTGATGCGAGGACCCGCCCCAGCATCGGGATAAGGGGACCGGGGAAGAGAGCTGCGCAGTCACCAAGGCCACTCAGGGCTCTGATGGGAGAGCTCACCAAGCTGGCTTTGCTGAGGGGCTTATTTATCTCACGTCCAGGACGCGTAGGCTCTCACTTGGATTCCCTTGATCTAAAAACGAAGTTCACAAAAGTGAATTATCTCACCTCTCGGAGAAGAGGTGTGCAGGGACAGTACAAAGAAGTGGACTCTGAGCCTTAGTTGCTCTCCTGGAGTTACTACAGCTCTGAAACTCTATAACATACGGAAGGCTTGGAGCTTGCTGGGCACAATGGGAAATGAGGGACTATATTCCTAGAGACACTTCCGCTCTCCTCGGATGATTCAATTCTTGATTTCCACGGACATTTAATGTGTACACAGACCTCACACCACAGGACTCTCCTGCAGGGAAATTTCCGATACTAACTTAAGAAAAGCCAGATCTTGGTTTGTGCCAGATCCATGGTGAGTTACAGTCCGGAGCCTCTGAACTCCGTTCCCACATCCCGCCCTTCTAGTATGCGGAACTGAAGAACCAACATTGGCCTAGGACGCCCTCTTCTCAGACCTCCCACAGAACCAACTGCCAGCTAGTGGACCACATCTCCCCAATGGTTATCCATGAAGACTGACCTCCCAGACTCCTCGTGAGCATCGAAGAGCCCTCTGCAGACCGTGGCTCAGGCATTAAGCCGGCAACGCTTAAGTCCTAGAGCTGGAGCCCTGAACATTCTGATGGAACGGAAAAATGAATGTCAGACAGCTTTTCTTTTTCCCCATTTACTTGTGTGTTAGTTTTGGTGTTATTTGTTTTTAGGTGAAAAGGGAAGCACAATTGTACTTTTTCTAAAGCTCCCACCATTCTCAAATTTTCCCTTTGGAAGCGATGTGTTGAGCCTGTCGTTTGTGACCCCAGCTAGTCATTATCATTACGAAGAAGAAAATCGAGCAGATGTCTGTTGGGATAATGATGCTGACTCAGTAACCTAGGGAGCACTCTTGTGGAGAAAGGAGCTGCAATGTACACCAAGTGTGTGATCAGTAACTAGCCGGAATGGGTATCTTAGTTCATGGGAGATATTGTCCCAGCTCTGTCGGAGGTAATGAGATGTGCGTGTGTTTGCGTCTATGTGCTCAGCTGCACATTTGCGATGCTTCCTTTCAAAAGAAGCAGAATCCCTCGTTTTGCAATGCATTTGGTTTTCCTGTATTCCCAGCAACAAATAAAACATGTCTTACTGTAAAGCCAAAACATATGGCATACACTACCTAAGTAATCCTTACAGGATCCTAGCAAAGTCTGCATGGTCAGGTATCGCTCTTCCCAGAACCAGGGCTCAGTTTCAGTCCCTAAATGAGTTCTTGAGTACTCTTAGCACTTCAAAGCTCACACGTGCGTACATTAGACAGGAAGGTGAGGGTTCAAGGAAATCAGTCTCTTCGTTTCTAATTCCTGCCATCTGGTGTGACTCTAACTCCGGGGAGAAGCAGGCTGGCAGGTGACAGCTTCTTAGAGCATGACTGGTCTTTAGGAATGCCACCCAATCCTTTTCAGTGTAATTGGTACCTGCATTTACATAGATTTACATAAATTATGCATCTGTTTAGATCCTCTTATTGCCCATTTAGTATTAAAATAATTTGCTATTTTTAAGATACCAACTCTAGGGAGCTTTTAATTTTCTTTCCCCCTTTTTCATATTGCTGTGCTACCTGCCCTTATCAGGTATCTCTCTCTGGGTTCCACAGCGGTATCTACCAATGGCAAAGTCATTCATTTACTAAGTGTCAGGTAAACAAGGGAAGCTACAGTCTTGGCCTTCCCATTTCCACTATCGATCCAGAGCCAGCATCTGTAAACTTTCTAGGGCTGGATGTGGGAAACAATAAAGATAGTGCTGCCTTCCTGCTGGTCCCAGAGATGGCAAAACCTCCGGGCAGATAAAACAGTATGCTTGATTCCCACAGTTCAGAAGAAGCCGGCTGGCTTGGGGTCACTGATGTATCCCCTTCTATTGTGACAGTGGTTCTCTGTGCACACTCAACTGTTTCTCCATCCTGTCCTTTTCAGAAGGGGTAGAAGACAAAAGAAAAGATACAGGGAATAAACAGAAAGTTGGAATTGGCCTACGCAGCAACAGGTCTCTCTAGTTCCTAGGTGTTCTTGCTGGCGGTGTTTTGTGTTGACTCACACTGCTTTGGTCACTGACTACACTTTCCTCTCTCTCTCCTATCAGAAGGCTCTGAGAGAGAGGAACACACTTATGTGTCCTCAGAGCCTCTCCTCGCACTGACATAAAGCTGTTTGGTGCGCTATAATGGATTTCTTTCTCCCTTCTATTCCAGTGTTAAGATGGCTAAAGGATCCTGGCTTGAAACTTTCACAGCCTATGGCTGTCTAATGCAGTGTATATGAACATTCCTTGGGGAAAGCGAGCCCTGCCTGCCCCATGAATTAACTGAAACATGACTGGAGTGGATCTCAGCAATGTAAACCTAGGTGTTCCAAAGACTCTCCAGATGCTCATTGGCACTGGAGCGGAGAATACTGGAAACTCATTGGGTTCACCCGTCAGGGAAATCTCACTCAGGAAGATGTAAACTTATCTAAAGACAAGCTTGGGGGTCCCTCCCCACTTGCAATATGCCAACCGTTACCTTTTCCCTATGGAAGTTGATTATCAAACGTTTTCAAGAAATTAAAAAATATAGAAGAACACAAAGAGGCCCACCAACAGTTGGAAATTGGAGACTATCTGTCTGTTCTCAGGATGGTACCATTCGGAGTTAGACAGAGAATGAAATCCTTTTGAGTATAAGATCCTGGTCTTCCAAGCTTTCATTTGACTCACTCTGAAACTAGAAGTACTTTGTAGCCTAGTAAGTAATAATAATAACAGGTACCCTACTCAGCATCCTTCTCCATCCCTACAGCTGGACTGGCTTTTCAGTTCAGGTTCTAAAAGTCAGAGGTGATTTGGTAGGATTTTAAGTGGGAGCTCCTTAGTCTAAATCTTCCAACTAATCCAAATTTTAATCTTCCCCACTCTCCAGAGAACTCTTCAGACACTCTACCAGGAGTAATAGATGATCTTTAATCCAAAGGCCAATGTCAATTTTAGCGGACTATCTCTTTGGCCTCCTTTGAAGCACCTTCTAGAACCCTTCGATAATATTTTCCTTTGCAGTAAAAAAAGCATTAAGCCTTAATCTGAGACCTTTGAAAGATCACGATCAGGACTGTTTAAGAGTCCTCATGGCTGCCCTTAACTTTCTACATTCCCACGCCTGAACTATATCAAAAGCACAGTTGCAAAGTCTATGCTCGACCAAAAAGGCGCATTCTGATAAAATATGTCTGGGAAGTCTTGGTTGAATCATGCTGACGCGCTCTGTGCCACTCAAAGACGAGTCATTTGTGTCTATACTACACTCTATGGCTTTCCTTACATTACGCACCTCGTGCGTGAGCTTCTGTGCTTTCTAACTATTTTTTTAAAAAATGAACTGGGCAATACTATGCACACAGAAATCTCAGAAGGTAGATGTCGCCAACCTTACTAGTGAAAATTTCCCAGGTGATTCAGAAAGCTTCAACCCTAGGGAATGGGGCAGGGGGCAGGCATGAAGAACTGAGTTTAAACCCCCAGCGTCCACGCGAAAACTATTTGCACCCGTGTACACTTTGAATCCCAACACTGAGAAGGTGGAGATGGGAAGCTCTCCAGAACTTGCTGGCTAGCTAGTTTATCTGAACCACTGAGCTCCAGGTTCAGGAAAAGAGCAAACTCCCTGCCTCAAAAAGTAACGTGGAGAGCAACTGAGGAAGATACTGAACATCAACAGTTGATCTCTATACAGTCACATACATGCATACCCGCACACACACACACACACACACACGTGCGCGCGCACGCACTTGTGCACGCCAGTGGCACCACTACTACCACTACCACCAGGATTTGAGCTCATGCCAGTCCAGGTAGAAAGGTTGTACTTTTCACAAAGTATGTGACTTTTTTCTCTGAAAAAGCCAGAGGACCGTGAGGTGGCCCAGATATGCTCACCTTCCCTGATCTAGAATGATCTGGGTGGCTACATTTTTGAGAAGACAATCTGAATCCATGCCTATAAGAGTCCCCCTTTCACAGCAGTGGTTAAGTCATTTCTCTGACTTCACAGGTTTCTGGGACTGCCCTGGGCTGGAGGTAGCCATGTTGAAGAGCTTAAATATATGTTTTCCAGGAAGAAAGTTCCTTAGTTAAAACCTGCTGTTTGGAATTTCCATATCCGTGGCTTTGCCTAACTTCCAAAACTAGATGGATTTAAATAATGTATCTTGTAGAGCTTACTTGGTAGACTGAGAGCAACCAATCCTTTGTTGTTTTTAGTTGTTTTGTTTGCTGGTATATCATTATTATTATTATTATTATTATCATCATCATCATCATTATCATCATTATATACAAAATCACTATGAGCAGATTATCTTTCAAATAATAACCGTGCCGTGAATGTAAAACATTTGTTCTATAACCAAGTAATTATTTATCATCAATGTCAGGGGGAAAAAGTAATTTAATTTTCAATGGAAGATACTCTGCCTACAAGATCTACAAGGGGCTTGATTTTTATTGATTTTTCCCCTAAGAAATTCAAAATTTTATATATTAGTAGAGATCTTTGATTGGGGAAAGCTCTGCCCCGCAGTTTGTTGACTGAATGTGTGGAAGCCCTCATCTCTTGGATGAGAGTGGCTAGTCTGGCCCCTCTGCAGCCGAGAACATGAGGGTTGACACCGGCCCATTGAGCCCCCTGGGATGCCTACACTGTACACTTTACATGGTTAAAGTTCTTACTCTTCCCAGTGACCACGAAGGAAGCTAATGCTAAAGGAGGTTAAATCGTCTGGCCCAGTTCTCACAGCAAGAAAGGTATGAATCAAGCCCGGGCCATCTTTTCCTTTCTCCTCTCTCCCTCGGACGCGAATGAGTCTATGACAAACGGATGGGGCTCTCCGGCCCATTGTTCCACGAACTGGGTCTCAGACCCAGCACTAAGTTCTCAAAGAAGGAGATAACCTCGGAGGCCTGCATTTTGGCCTTTCCTGAGCCCAAAGCGCTAAGATACAGAGACAAAACCCCTATCAGTCCTGTGCCGCCTCTCACCTCCTCCAGCATCCCTGAGGGACCAGAGGGACCAGTCTTCTCACTTACCCCAAACACTCCTGTCAGACAAATGCGTGCTAATCAGTTGCCAGGCCCTCGAGATTTCCTGTTGGCCCTGGGTTTTTATCGCACTGCTGATCCCCTGCTTAGGGTTAAGTTTATATTCGCTGAAGAAGTATGGGTGATACCACACAGCTTTACTTTTCCGCTCAACCTCTAAGGCAATTCGTAGATAAGTCTCCATCAGACTGTTTACAGAAACCAGGGGACCTTCACAAAATAGCCTGTTGCTCCACATTGGGTGTGGGGATTAAGCTGATCTGTGCGGCAACAGAAGTCCTCCAAGAACATAACCCATTTGTTCCAAGGAAACATCAGGACCAACATGCGAAACTTGCAAAAGCCATCACTAACTTCTGTAATCTTTGCCGTATTTGTAATTGCAGTCAAACCTTCTGAGACATGAGGTGGTCCTCGGTGAAAGGCCTTTTGGGAACACTAACTTGAAGTCTCTCAGAACCTACTCTCTATTGATCATTATTTTTCTGGTCTTTGCACCAAAATAGCATTTTTTTTTTCCAAAATAAAACTCTTGATGGTTCTGTCTGGAAGAATCACTGTGGGAAGACACGGAATCAGGTTGACTCTGAATACCAACATTTGCAGAGTAAGAGGTTTTTTTCTCACTGGAACTTCCTAGTAAAGGCTTGTTGAGAATCCTTTCCATTTTCATTTGTTCATTGAAGATGAAGGAAGTAGGCCAGCTAACATGTGGGGCTCCTTCACGCTCTGGCAAATTATATGTCTGTGGGTCTATTTCAACAGCTCTGAGGAGAGATGCAAGTGAACATCTAACAAAGCCGAAAAGGACACCCAGGAGACAGAGGAAGGGAGGAAGGGGAACATTGGCTACTTGCAAGGCAATGGTTTACCTGGTGGGTGAAAACAGCGTGGGGGTTTGGGAGGGTAGGGCACCTACACATATCCACACAGGAAAAGAAGTACAGCACACTCCTGAGACACGCTGTGTAAGGCCACAAATTGCACACTGAAAAGAGAAAGACAGTGGTCATGGCCGCATTCGGGCATGCTCAGTTCGGTATTGTAAAGAATGCGGTTTACTCCACCAGCTCTTCTACAACAGCAGTTCTTGACCTCAGCAAACTTCTAACTCCCTACCCTCCCCCCAAAAAATTACATTACAATTTATAACAGTAGCAAAATTATAGTTATGAAGTAGCCATAAAATGGTTGAGAGTCAACACGACATGAGGAATTGTATAAAAGGGCTGTAGAGTTAGGAAGGTTGAGAACCGCTGCTCAAAAAGAATGAAACAAAGTGCCTTGCTAACTTTGGCTGGTTCCTTTTAAGTGTCTCCAGAGAGTTTAGCTGAAACAGAAGGAATGCCCAGCTAAAGTGCTTTAACAATTGTGTTTGGTTGGTTGGTTTAATTCCCCCCCCCTTTTAGGAGACAGGTTCTTACTAAAGATCCCAGGCTAGTTTATAACCTACTGTTTACAGAATTCACAATTCTCCTGCCTCAGCCTCCCAAGTGCTGACATGTACTACATGTACTATATGCTGATCTGTACAAATGTACTACAGTGCCTAGTCCATTGATACATTGGTAGTCTTTAAAGGATTAATCACCTTCATGTAGGAGGTTGTTTTGTTTGTTTTGCGAGGGCAGTTGCTTTGGTTTGGTTTGGTTTGGTTTTTCAAGGCAGGGTTTCTCTGTGTAGCCCTAACTATCCTGGAACTCACTTTGTAGACCAACCTGACCTTGAACTCAAGAGACCTGCCAGCTTCTGCTTCCCCAGTGCTGGGATTAAAGGTGTGCTCCACCACCAGTGGAAGGGGGCGATTCACTGTTAATAGTGCCTCCCATGCTTAGCAGCTAACATTGTCCCACCACACAGAAAAAGAAAGAAACAAAAGCTCAAAGACCCAAGGAAAAGTGTGTTTCTATGTGTGTCTATGCAGAGATAGAGTTGCAGATGCATGTGAGTGGATATAAAGAGACTATGACCTCATGGTGATAACTGGGCTAAGGGCACCTCACATGGCCTGTTTACTAGGATTCTTCCTTGCCTGGATAGGTTCCCACTGGAATAAAAGTTTTATCACCAACTTCAGGCAAAGTGGGTCAGAGAATTCCTTTAGGGTTATATGTCACGAGAACAGAGAGGTCACAATAACCTTACTTTGGCAGTTTTATCAGATGCTAAGATAGCATATTTGGGGGTCCTATGGCCGAGCCCCAACAATTAATTTCCTTCTCTATCTTCCTTTCATTGCTTTTCTCTATGTTTACTCACTTGCCCCGGAAGTCAAATATTAAGTGAAAACTTCAAGCTTTTCCATCTAAATCATTTTCTCTATGCATGCCATGGCTTTGGAAAGGTAACTGAGGGAAAGCCAGCTTCCGTGTATACGTAGCTTCCATGTATACATAGCTTCCGTGTATACATAGCTTCTATGTATACATAGCTCACGTGTATACATAGCTTCTGTGTATACATAGCTTCCATGTATACATAGCTTCCATGTATACATAGCTCACGTGTATACATAGCTTCCATGTATACATAGCTTCCGTGTATACATAGCTTCCGTGCATACATAGCTTCCGTGTATACATAGCTTCCGTGCATACATAGCTTCCGTGTATACATAGCTTCCGTGTATACATAGCTTCTGTGTATACATAGCTCACATGTATACATAGCTTATGTGTATACATAGCTTCCATGTATACATACACACTCATCTTTCACTGTCCACGGAGGATTGATTCTTGGACCCCTCACAAATAACAAAACATAGGAATTTTCAAGTCATTTCTATAAAATGGAATTTCTTTGCTGTGACCCACACTACCTCCCCATATACTCCCATACATCTCTGTTACTTATATCACCTAGCACAATACAAATATCATGTTACTAGTGCTTACACTAGCTTGTGCAAGAAGCCAGACAAATGTCTGCACATGTTCTGTATCACTGCACACACACACACACACACACACACACACACACAGCCTCTACCCATGGAATCCAGAACCCTCACTTAGGGAAGGCTGACTGTGCACGTTCCTCTCTTCCTGGTGAAAATCAAGGCCTGTCCGACTAGTGTTATTTGGATCTTTAACTGAGCAGCAATAAGCACAGATGCAAGTTCCTCCCCGCTCTGTGTCATTTGTGGTTTGACCTCCAAGCCAGCTTGAGCCTAAGTTATACTGTTGCCGTCCAGCTATCTTGATTGGGTTCACTTTCTCTGCCAGTTAAGGATTTAAAGAGCAAGAAAAGTCTCTGGCTCAGTGGGTGGTAGGGGAGAAATCACAAACACAGGCCACAGGAGCAGAGAGGACCAGAAGTTGAAGAGAGGTTTAAATTAGGAATGAGAAAATGCACGCATGGAGTGGGAACACAGCAAGAACCTCCACACAGCAGAGCGGAAACACGGAGCCAAAAATCCAGTCTCTTCTTCAGGGGTGGAGCTTTTCAGTTTCTGAAGGGACTTTGTCCCCTAATTTCAGGTTGTTCAGCTTGAAGAAAGACAGGGTGGCTGGTTGATCTACAGCTATTGTTTAAACAGGTGATGATCCAGCCTTGTTGAGCCAGTCCATCAACAGGGGCCTGCCTGTGGCGGGGAGAAGGGGGGAGCTCACAGGCTTTTGTTTGAAGCTGCCTGGCTTTTGTCCCAGATCAGGAGGGTGAGGAAGAAGCAGGCTATCTTGCAAGTGTGCCACCTTTATCATCTAGCTGTGGTCCCTTGCCCTACCTGTCTGCCTACCAGGCAAGCTGTCTGACTCCAATAGCATGCCACCAAGTCTGTGTTTCCAACCATGTCGCCTAAAGAATTCTCTGATGTTTCCACTCCAGCTCTTAGGTTTCCACATCAAATATTATTTTTTATATTGTACCGAATAAACCTTAGAGTCTTGCAGGTTGTAATGTAACAATGCATCTACTTTTAGCAAAGCAAAGGGGGTAAAGGAATTGATAGAGTTAGTTAAAACCCAAAGTTCTGGGGCTACAGGATTGCTCCGTGATAGTACATGTGTTTTGCCCTGGGTATAACTCCCAGCATAAGGAAAAGAAAATCTTTAACTTCCTGTAAACCACCTCACTCAGCCAATAGGAGATAGACTATCCACCTTACCTAACCAATAGGAGACTATCTCCAAGACAGTAGCAGATGCCATATTTTTCCCAGTGGCTGGTTTCTTTCAATGAAGACTGTGTGTGCTTGAACAGCATGGTCACTGACCTAAGACAAGGCTGTAAACCCATATCAGGCTTAACAACAGACCACCACAGTGGATAACAACAGCTACTCTGTGACTAATCCTCAGACAGTTCTTCTGACAATCAGGCCCATGGCTGGGCTTTGTTTCTGCCTGCCTCGCGGTTTAGCAAGAACCAACCAACCACTCTCAATCTGAACACTCAGGCCGGCCTCTACCTAAACCTTGCTATGGCGTTTGTGCAGCTAGAATTCCCTCTTTGTGCCTGTCTTCGCTTAGGAATCTTTCCATCAGCTGACCCTCTGGCTCGTCGTGAATCTCCAGATGTGTCTCTGCTGTATTTAAAGTCGAGCTCACTCTCTCTCCTCTGTCACAGTGTTCTAAATGGCACACCCTTCCTACTTCAGCAAACATTAACTTTTTTCTTAAGTATGCTATGCTCTTGGTGCATTAGATAAGTGTTTTTCATCTCCATCAGAATTCTACAATTAGTCTCAGCTATGCATTTTGTGTGTGTGTGTGTGTGTGTGTGTGTTTACATTTGAATTGTTAATTCTGTTTTATTTTGTTTTGAAGCAGGATCTCATGTTACTCAGACTGGCCTTGAACTTCATCTCCTGAGTGCTAAGGTTACAGGTACACACACACACACACACACACACCACTCTGCCCAGCAATGGTGATCAAACCCAGGCCTTTGTTCGTGCTATGTAATCAATGCCACCCAACTGAGCTACCCCAGCCTCAACCACAGGTATTAAAAATATAGTATAGTCTCTGGAGCCTCAAGGGTCAGAACTCCTTCCTGTGGTTGCCTTCAGTCTATCTCCCCATTGTGGCCCCTCTTCCATGTTGCTGGAAATGGAAAGCTATAACTGATTTAAAACTACCGTTAAGGAGCTGGCAAGATGGCCCAGCACTTAGAATGCACACTGCTATTCCAGAGGACCTGAGTTCGATTCCCAGGACCTCATCAAGCAGTTTGCAACTACCTGTAACACCACCATAGAGGATCCTACATTCTCCCCTGGCCTCTGCAGACATTCATACATACGGACACACATTTCCACAGTCATACACATAAATAAAAACAGATGTTTAAAAGCAAAACCCTGCGGTCAGCATGAAAACTTCCGGCAGAGTTAACTAGAGATATGGAGAAAGGCAGTAGTTGGACCATAATGGTAAGCGGATTTCTGCTTGCCAAGAGAAGTCTTCCCACATCAGGGAACATTGGTGACTAGGTGGGTGCCAGGAAAGTATCGCCAGGATAAGATTAACGGGTCACTAGAAAGACTAGTAGGCTAGCAGCGACTTTGCTGAGGCTCTGAAATCAGAGAGCAAAAAGACTGAGAAAGGAGAAAAAGAAACAAAAGGATGTCAGGAAAGCAGCTTCGAAAGTGGGCACAGCAGGGGAGGAGGCAGGAGCACTGAGCCAGGTATGATTTCTTGCAGAACTTGAGTCAATGCCTGAGGTAAACCATGCCCATCCTTTCCTGAAGCTCGGGGTAGTCTCCAAGAAAGATCTGGAAGGCAGTGGTCTACTATCCACACTCAGCGTGTGCTAGTCACCCCGGCTTATTTAATTGGTTGTGACTGGGGCGTCTGAGTCTCGCCATGGGTGGGGTATGGAGTGATTTACACCAGGATAACTCTCACCTTAAGTCCAAAGAGATCACTTGCAAATGTTCTCTCTGCTCTGCCTTCTAAGCTCACGTTATGGCTGCACTGTCTACTGGACAGCTGATCAGTGCTTCTTTTTAATTGAGGCACTGAACAGCTTCCCTACCAGTCTTCCAGAGCTTGCAATCTTGCTTAACATCCCTGCATCCACTTCCCAGGCTGAGTGAAATTTGCGTTTGATTCTCTCAAAGCCCTGTGTCATTCCTGAAGAACGGGAAGGAGAGCATCATGGATACTGGCGGAGGCACATGCTAGGAGAAGTACGACTGCCACGTTCTTCAGTGGAGCTCAGAAACCATGGCTCCCGAGAGAAATGATGATCACAGCAGGGTCTGGTGCCCCACACGGTAGTCGTAGATCCACACCCCACTCTGCCCTAGTCTGGTCTCTGGGAGATGAGTGTGCCATATCTCTCTAGATTGCTTGTCCTCTGGCTTCCATTAGGTAGAGGAATTGGCAGAAGATTAGAAGTTGAGTGTAGTGAACAGTTTTGGAAGTGAGCTTCCTCCCACACCAGCCTCCTTCCTTCCTCTCCTAGCCAACTGACTAATTAGCCAACTAACTAATCCTGGGCATAAGGCTACTCCTGTCCAGTAAAACCTCTCCCTGCCAAGAGCTCCACTGTGTTTCTGAAAACAACTTCCCTAAGCCTTCTTTGGACCAACAGAAACGGATGCCTTTTTCTAGAGGATGGGGTCTGTCATCCCTTGGTCATCACTTCAGCATCACCTGTGTATCTTTTAAAGCATCCTCTGTGGCTGACTGGTTGGGGGGAGTTGGTTTTGTTTGTTGTTTAAGGTGCTGGGAGTGGAATCCAGGTTCCCATTCAAGCTAGGCAAGCCCTTGACTATGGAGCTACACTGCCCCTCTCTGCCCTTCAGTTGATCTTTTAAATATGCTATTAATATCTCCTTCCTACTGGGACCTTGGCACACGCACACACTTCTTCACCCAGGGCCAGTATTTCACATCCATCTCAACTTTCTAAAGCACAGCTACATTCTGACATGTTTATTCACATTTAAGAACATTTTTAGATGGGATCGTAATTAAGAGCGTTTTTTAGATTTCAGAGAAGTGGCTCTCGGTTCCACTTCCAGCAATATGAAGATCCCTGTGGGCCTACTTTCTAGTGAACAATCATAACGGATGAAAATCATCTTCAGAGTATCTAGAAATTGTCCCACGGGTCCACTGAAAATGCAGAAACATCGATTCAAGACAATCTGATAAGACCTTGTAACAACAGTAGCCTCTAGCACCGTTACCATGACCAGCTGGCACCTCCACTCCTGGGCAACTTGGTGGATTTGATGGCTTCTCAGCTCCTCCATTCCTAAGTAACTCTGTGGATTTTCAGCTCCAGTTGGGGGTCTAGCTAAAAGATGTAGCTTCCCCATCCCCTACCTCCTGGGTAAGGCACGCAGCGGCTCACCAAAAGGAAACACGGCAACGTGTTCCTCCTCTCAGGTACTGATTGAAAACATAACTCCTGGGAGGTGTAGTCAAGAGTATGGAGGCTTCCTTTCTCCATCCAGTTGGCAGAGCTTGAGACACCAAGGATGGTGGCCCCAAATTATCACAGCCAGCTTACTCATCGGGAGAAGATTTCACAGGAAATGAAGTCAGTCAACGTCAGAGGCACCTGTCTCCTGCTCAGCATCCAGAGTAGGGGTCCAAGAGCTAAAACATTCACAAAAGCAGGGTGTTCTGTCGTTCTCTGCAGAGAGCTTCCTTTACCCTAAACAAGCAATGCTTTAAAAGTGGGCATTTGTCAGTTAAACGGAAGCTAGTAGATATCAGAGAGAGCCAGGAAAGAGAAAGCCGAGAGACGCGCCCCTCCTGTCAGAAAGAGTATCAGACTGACCTCAAAAATTACTTTTTAAAGAAGCTTTTTACCTAATCTTTGTGCCTTTCACACCATGCATTTCAATTCCCATTCACCTCCTGGCCCCTTTGTATCTGCCCTTGCAAAAACCCCCCTGCCCTGCTGCCGCCAAATAAAACAAAATAAAACTTGAGAAAAATATCATTGTGGAAGCTGCGATGTGGCACAGTGAGTCACTGTACACCCTTTAGTCCATACGTCTTCATTTGCCAGTGTTCATTGCAAAGAGTCATTGGTCTGGTGCGGGGATGCTGGCTTCTGCTACACTATACTGGGCCCTCACCGGAACTCCTCTTGGATATCCTGTTGTTGCCCTGTGTCATAGAGACCCTGCAGCTTTGGGTCTGCAGGGCCGGCCCTTTCTCACGCTTCAGCAGATCATAGATGAGGCAGATGTTGAGGTGGGTCAACTTGTAGCCCTCGTTCTGGGCAGGGTTGATCAGTCCACCAGCTCTCCCCCGTCCTCACCACCAGGGTGAGCTCTCCAGCACTGCCCCAGCTAGTTCACCCCACAAAGCCAGGAGCAGGGAGAGGGGCCTACACCACCAGGACAAGCGCTACTGAGTTGCCCAGGGGAGGTACAGGGGCCACTCTCCCAAAAGCTGCAGCTGGTGAGGGACAGGGACAGCTCTCTTCCTCTCATGACCTCAGGGCCAGCTCTCCCACCCGTCACAGGTGGTCACAGCTGGTAGACAAAGGGGATAGGACTAGCTTTCCCACGCTCATGCCCTTAAGGCTGCCCCACGTAGGTGTGTCCCACTCAGTCATAATAGCTCAAAATTTACTTTTACTAGGGCTAAATATGTGATTCACTTAGTGGGGGGAAATCCATGACCTCCAACCTGAATTTAATTGAGTAGGAATGTCAAACAAACTCTATCCTAAGCATTGTCGAAACAATGGAGGAAATGGTGACACTTGACAGTGCAGCTGAACACCAAATAAGGCAGAGAGCTAGGGGAAGGAGGAAAACACAATAAAATCGCAGACATAAAATCTACTTATACCGATTACGATGGATTAAGGGTGACCAGATGGCCAGATGGGCTAAGGCATCAGACTCAAACTGTCCTTTCCTATTATAATGGATGAATAAAATGATGAAATAATAAGGATCGTCAAACTCTATTTAAAAAAAGAAATAAGATTACTTATAATAAAAACATTGAAAAATATATAGCATGAAAATGAAACATAAGAAATCTGGAACAGAGCCGGGCGGTAGTGGCACAGGCCTTTAATCCTAGCACTCAGGAGGCAGAGGTGAGTGGATCTCTGTGAGTTCTAGGCCAGCCTGGTCTACAAAGTGAGCTCCAGGACAGCCAGGGTTACACAGAGAAATCCTGTCTCAAAAAAATAAAAAAAGAAAGGAAGGAAGAGAGAGAGAGAGAGAGAGAGAGAGAGAGAGAGAGAGGAAGAGAGAGAGAGAGAGAGAGGAAGGAGGAGGAGGAGGAGGAAGGAAGGAAGGAAGGGATAAAGATATTTGGAACAAGATAAGTTATAAGCCTGTAATACCAGAACTTGGAAGATTGAGGTCAGATCTCTAGTTCAAATCTAGCCTGGTCTATATATTCTGACGCTGCTTCAAAAAAATAAAAAAATGATATGGCTATGCCAATGGAGACTTGACTACTTCAGCAATGAACAGAGCAACGACACAGAAGTTAGGTAAGGAAACTGAGAAGCTAACAACACTAGAAATCACAAGACATCACTAGAGCAATTCACAGTGACAGAATACGGCTCTTTGATGCCCATGAACAGTCCCTAGGCTAGATCACAGGCTAAAGCATGAAATACTTTAGGCTGTTTTTTTGAGACAGAGTATCACTATGTAGCCCTGACAATAAATTTATAGCTCTGAATATCTGTAGTAGAATAAAAAGTTCTCAAATCAATAACCTACCCTGAATTCTTAAGAAATAAGAAAAAGTAAAGCACTAAGCTAGACGTGTGCAGAAGACAACAACGATGATTAGGTCAGAAACTCATAAAACACAGTCACTTAAAAGAAAAATAAAAGTGAAGAACTGGGTGTGGTGACACAGCCCTTTAATAGCAGAACTGGGGGCGGGGTGAGGCAGGAGAATCACTGTGAGTTCAAGGCCACACTGGTCTACATAGTGAAACCCTAAAGAAGAAGAAAGAAGAAGAGGAGGAGGAAGGGGAAAATGATTTTTTAAAAAAGTTGGCTCTTGTAGAAAGATGGCTCAGCCATGTTTAAAGACAATAGCTCCAAAATGCACCAAAACTGAGTGTTTGACTATTAAAAGGACAACGAGGTCCCCTGACCTTTGAGAAGGTCAGGCTTGTGTTCTCATGTGCGTCTTACTTTCGTCCCTAACACCTCTCTCTTAATTCCCAAGCTTAAAATCTACACTAAAATATTTCTCATTAACTCCACTTTGCTTCACACTGATTTGCCCTGAAATTCTTTTCTGTAGCTTAGGTCATCAGTCCGAAAAAGAAGCGCAAGCTACCAGCAGCACTGTAGAGCTGTGGCGTGCGTGTGTGTGTGTGTGTGTGTGTGTGTGTGTGTGTGTGTGTGTACTGTGTATATATCTGTGGTGTATGTGTGTCTGTGTAGTGTGTGTGTATGGTGTGTGTGTGTACTGTGTATATATCTGTGCTGTATGTGTGTCTGTGTAGTGTGTGTGTGTGTGTGTGTGTGTGTGTGTACTGTGTATATATCTGTGCTGTATGTGTGTCTGTGTAGTGTGTGTGTGTGTGTGTGTGTGTGTGTGTACTGTGTATATATCTGTGGTGTATGTGTGTCTGTGTAGTGTGTGTGTATGGTGTGTGTGTGTACTGTGTGTGGTGTGTGTGGTATGTGTATGTGCACACTGTGTGCTGTGTGTATGTGCTCTGTGTATGTGTGTGTGCTGTATGTATGTGGTGTGTGTGTGATGTATATGTGTGTATGTCTGTGTCATGTGTGTGTGTGTTTGCTGTGTATATGTGCTGTGTGTGTGTGTGTGTCCTGTTACCACTGAAAAAGTGTTTTAAAAAAATCTAATTGAAATCAGGAATTCAAGGTAAAATTCCCAGATGTTGAAAATGTTCCATCATAACACTTTCCCACAGTAAGAATTTGGAGTTGTTCAGCAAATCTAAGTGGGCAAAGGGATATATAAAGATACATAGAGACTCTGATGACCTCCGTTTGACCTCTCTGCCTTGCCCCATCTCTATTTAGATTCAGCACATAAGCCTTTGTCAGATTCCCAAACCGTCAAATGTCCCCATATTTACCATACATTTATTTTATCATAGATTTGAGAACAACTGCAAAGAAGTTGTGTTCTCTGTCGTGAAGAACTGATACTACAGTTCAAATCACAAAAGCAAGAACGAGTTCTGTGAGCATCCTACAAGCTGACCTACCCTACAAACTGCACACTGACAGACTGGGAGACTGCGGGAGCACCCTGCACACTGCACACTTACAGACTGGAAGAGTGTGGGAGCACACTGCACACTACACACTTACAGACTGGGAGACTGCGGGAGCACCCTGCACACTGCACACTTACAGACTGGGAGACTGCGGGAGCACGCTGCACACTTCGCACTACAGACTGGGAGACTGCAGGAGCACGCTGCACACTTTCAGACTGGGAGACTGCGGGAGCACGCTGCACATTGCACACTACGGACCAGGAGACTGCGGGCACACGCTCCCCTGAATATTTTCAGTCTGCAGCAGCCACAGGAACAGTGCCCTGGGGGCAAATGCAGCCAATCTAAAAGGTTTATTCTAAGTTCTAAAGTTAAACTCGATTCATATTTCTGTTGTGCCTCTAGGGTAGGTGGCCAACGGTCTGAATCCAAGGGCTGTTTTAAGGGCAGAGAAATTAGACCGAGATGGAAAGTGTCCAATGAAGAGTCTAAATATGCTCAGGAAATGTGGTAAAAACCCATGGATATTAATGGGGCCAGTTCAAACCATAGCTCCTCCATAAAATAAAGACATTTTCAGGCTCTAGGAAAACATAAAGTGAGTTGTGTTTCCCAAGCTCTTAGAAATCTCAGCACTCTCTGCATTTCTCACCGCTGTTATCCAGGCTGCACAGTACAGAGAAAGGGCATGTGGATCATTCCTGATCTGATATCCCTGAGCAGAGCCAAAGGGGGCCTGTGGAGCTCCCTTCACAAGAGCCACAGCCACCCTTTCCCCAGAGCTCCACGGGGACTGGCTTTATCATTTCCTTCCACATACTCCCACCATGCCTGGAAAGAAAATTTTGAGGCCTGAATCTTTAACCAGACAGAGAAATCTTTCCTCAACCTTGTCAGCTTGGTTTCTCACTTAATGCCTTTCCTTACCCTGTTCATTTTCCTGCGTCTTCCCAAAAGTAATTTAGTTACAAGTCAACCTTCCTTTAGATGTGAGGGGGGAACCAGATATTGAGTTACATGAAAAAAATCTTTCCAGAGTGACAAAATGCCTTCAGAACTCTGGCTCTTCACAGTGGACACGATGGTGGCAACACTAATTGGGTTGTATGTCAAAAACCTCAGGACGGAGTTATCTAGAAATTGCCTTCTGGGCAAAATGACAACCAAGATTCAATCTTTTTTCAATACCTTTATTCGCAAAAGGACGAATGACGGCTGCGTTTATTTTGCAAAGTATGTCAACACGGAGACTGAGCATCTAATGTAAAGCATAAAGTTTCAGTATCTAGAACTATTCTCTTTGCAAGCACAGTCAACAAACACACGGCTGTAGCTTCACCCCAGAAGTCTGGACACACTAAGCGTGAACTGCAATCCCATTTCAGTTTTTAAAACAAGGTCTCTCTGTGTAGATCAAAGTAGATTTCATCTCCTAGGTAGCCCCACCTGGTCTCCAACTCACAATCCCCCGCCTCAGCCTTGCAGGTGCTGAGACTATAGGCACTGATTGCCACGGCCAGTGTCACATTTAAAATGTGACATTTCCCTAACTCTTGAAAGAACAATGTGTGTGTGTCCTTTTTTTAAAAAAAAAAAGTAAATCGGTTATAAATATCACCGTAATTTTCTTTTCAATATACAGCCTGGTTTGCATCACATTGGCACTTTATACAGAACTGATCCCCATCAAAATACATATTTGAAATGCATGTCTTTAAATCATCAGCTGTTTTAATTGGCCATTCATGTGATCAGGCACTCACCAAACACACATAATGTCTCAGATTTCTTTTTTGTCCTGCATAGTCAATGGCTAATACCACCATACCTCTCCTCTTGTGCTCTTAAGAACATGGCTCTCTCTCTCTTTCTCTCTTTCTCTCTCTCTCTCTCTCTCTCTCTCTCTCTTTCACACACACACACACACACACACACACACACACACACTCTTCCTAACAAGAACTCAGACTTTAGTTGTAATCTCATTTCTTTCCAAAAAGTAAAAGAAGCACAATTGCATATGAACCTTTAGCATGTGGTACATCAACGTCTCAAAAAAGGGAAGCAAAAGATAAGCCCTCAAATAAGTTTCAGAAGCACTGGGTCAGCTGAAAGGTGCCGAGAGACTGAAGATAGGCCAACAGATTCAGGATTCCACAGTGTGCAGTGTATTGGTGCTAGTGGCAGTAAGGCCATGAGGATCGCCGCAATTCGAGCCAGAAGGAGAGTTCTGTGTATCCATCCAAACAAAAGGGACATCAGACCTGCTGGGATGCACATGTTTTATATTAACTTAATGTCGGAATTGGACGCTGTTGTCAGGGTTTCTGTCCTGCCTGCTTTCTGTCCTCTCACCAGGTCCCACAGCCATTTAGCCCCAAAGAAAATCACATAGAGGTCTACATTAATCATAAACTGATTGGCCCATTATCTCAGGCTTCTTATTGACTCTTATAACTTATATTAACCCATTATTCTTGTCTATGTTAGCCACATGGCTCAGTATCTTTTTCATCGGGGCACCTCACATCTTGCTTCTTCCGTGTCTGGACAGGACTGCAGAGGAAGGGCTTCCTCCTTCCCAGAATTCTCCTGTTCTCATTGACCCTACTCTACTTCCTGTCTGGTTGTCCCGCCTATACTTCCTGCCTGGCTACTGGCCAATCAGCGTTTATTTAAAATATAATTGACAGAATACAGACCATTGTCCCACTCTAGGACACAGCCCTGGTGTCAGATGCAGCTGTAAAGCTCCACAGCCCACCCAGATGGTCCTATCTTCTTTTCAAACTGTACATCTGCCCATGTATTGATTCATTATTGAAGAGTAGGTTGCTTTTTTAACTTTCTTTTTTGTTTGTTTGTTCTTTGCACCTTTCATGTCATGTGTCCAATCCACCCATCTCCCAACCCCTTGCCCCTGACTTCTGCCCCTGATACCTCCCCCATCAAAATAAAACAAAATAAAATCTAAGATAAAAAGGAAAGAGAAAGGGAAGAAATGGAAGCTCTCATAATGGAAGCTGCAGTGTGGCACACTTTCTCTTCTATCAGGTTCAGTGTGGTCAGATTGTATTGAGGTCCTTAATCCATTTGGACTTGAGTTTTGTGCATGGGGATAGATATGGATATATTTTAATCTTTTATATGTCGACATCCAGTTTTGCCAGCACCATTTGTTGAAGATTCTTTCTTTTTTTCATTGTATAATTTAAGCTTCTTTGTCAAAATATCAGGAGTTCATAGGTGTGTGGATTAATATCCGGGTCTTCATTTTGATTCCATTAGTCAACCTCTCTGTTTTTGTGCCAGTACCAAGCTGTTTTTATTACTGTAGCTCTATAGTAGAGTTTGAAGTCAGGGATGGTGATGCCTCCAGAAGCTCCTTTATTGTACAGGATTGTTTGGGCTATTCCTGGGGTTTTTGCTGTTTCCATATGAAATTGATTATATTCTTTCAAGGTCTGTGAAGAATTGTGTTGGCATTTTGATGGAGATTGCATTGAATCTATAGATTGCTTTCAGTGGGATTGCCTTTTTTATTATGTTGATCCTACCTACAAGAGCATGGGAGATCTTTCCATTTTCTGGTATCTTCTTCAGTTTCTTTTTCAATGACTTAAAGTTCTTGTTGAATAAGTCTTTCACTCCTTTGTTTAGTGTTACCAAAAGATATTTTATGTTGTTTGTGGCTATTATGAAAGGTGATACTTCTCTGATTTCTTTCTTAGCTTATCATTTATAAATAGGAGGGTTACTGATACTTTTTTGGCTGATTTTGTATCCTGCCACATTACTGAAGGTATTTATTAGTTGTAGGAGTTCCCTGGTAGAGTTTTTGGGGTCACTTATATATACTATCATATCATCTACAATAACGAAAGTTTGACTTCTTCCTTTCCAATTTTAATCCCCTTGATCTTTTTAATTGTCTTATTGTTATAGTTAGAACTTCAAGAATTATGTTGAATAGCTATGGAGAGAGTGGATAGTCTTGTCTTGCTCCTGATTTTAATGGAATCACTTTGAGTTTCTCTCCATTTAATTTGACGTTGGCTGTCAGCTTGCTGTATATTGCTTTTATTATGTTTATATATGTTCCTTGTATCCCTGATCTCTCCAAAACCTTTATCATGAAGGGGTGTTAGATTTTGTCAAATGCTTTTTCAACATCTAATGAGATGATCATATGGTTCTTTCTTTCAGTTCATTTATATGATGGTTACATTGATAGATTTTCATATGTTGAATCATCCCTGCATCTCTGGGATGCAATTGACTTGATCATGGTGGATGATTTTTTTTGATGTCTTCTTGGATTTAGTTTGCCAGTATTTTATTGAGTATTTTTGCATCCATGTTCAGTAGTGAGATTGGTCTGCAATTATCTTTCTTGGTTAAGTCTTTGTGCAGTTTTGGTATCAGAGTAACTACAGCCTTATAAAAAGAGTTTGGCAATGTTCCTTCTGTTTCTATTATGTGGAACACTTTAAGGAGTATAGGTATTAGCTCATCTTGGAAGTTCTGGTAGAATTCTGCACTAAAACCATCTGGCCATGGACGTTTTTTGGTTGGGAGGTTTCTGATGGCAGTTTCTGTTTTCTTGCAGTTTAAAAGTCTATTTAAATTGTTCACCTGGTCTTGATTTAATTTTTGGTATATGGTATCTATCTAAAAAATTGTCCATTTCTTTTATGTTTTCCAGTTTTGTGGAATACAGGTTTTTGTAATATAACATAATAATTCTCTGATAATGATTTATAATGATTTCCTCAGTGTATGTTGTTATGTCCTCCTTTTCTTTTCTGATTTTGTTTCTTTGGATGTTCTCTCTCTCTGCCTTTTGATTAGTTTGGATAAGAGTTTGTCTATCTTGCTGATTCTCTCAAAGAACTAGCTTTTTGTCTCATTGGTTCTTTGTATTGTTCTCTTTGTTTCTATTTTGTTGATTTCTGTCTACAATTTGATTACTTCTTGTCTTCTACTCCTCCTGGGCGAGTCTGCTTCTTTCTGTTCTAGAGTTTTCAGGTGTGCTGTTAAGTCACTGATGTGAGCTTTCTCCATTTTCTTTATCTGGGCACGTAATTCTATGAATTTTTTTCTTAGCACTGCTTTCATAGTGTCCCATATGTTTGGGTAGGTTGTGCCTTCATTTTGTTGAATTCTAGGAAGTCTTTAATTTCTTTGTTTATTTCTTCCTCGACTCAGGGGTGGTTCAATAGTTCACTGTTCAATTTCCATGAGTTTGTAGGCTTTCTGAGAGTAGTGTTGTTGTTGTTAAATTCTAACTTTAAACCATGGTAATCCAATAAGACACAGGGGGTTAAAAGTCCAATATTTTTGTATCTGTGGATGTTTGTTTTGTTACCAAGTATGTGGTCAGTTTTAGAGAAGGTTCCATGACGTGCTAAGAAGAAGGTATATTCTTTTGTGTTTGGGTGGAATGTTCTATATATGTCTGTTAAATCCATTTGATTCATGACATCTGTTAGTTCTCTTATTTCTCTGTTAAGTTTCTGTCTAGTTGACCTGTCCATTGGGAAGAGTGAAGTGTTGAAGTCTCCTACTATTAGTGTATGGGGTTTGATGTGTGATTTAAGTTTTAGTAATGTTTCTTTTACATATGTGGGTGCTCTTGTATTAGGACGTAGATGTTCAGGATTAAGACTTCATCTTGATGAATTGCTCCTGTTTTGAGTATAAAGTATCATCCATCTCTTCTGATTGATTTTAGTTTGAAGTCTATTTTGTTAGATATTAGGATACCTACACTGGCTTATTTCTTAGGTCCATTTGATTGGAAAATCTTTTCCCAACCCTTTATTCTCAAGTAATATCTATCTTTGAGGTTGAGGTGTGTTTATTGTATAAAGCAGAAGGCTGGATCCTGTTTTTTTATCCATTCTCTTAGCCTGTGTCTTTTTAATAGATGAATTGAGTGCATTGATATTAAAAGATAGTAATGACCAGGGGTTGTTAATTCATGTTATTTTTTGGTGGTATTGCTTGTGTGTTTCCATTCTTTGGGTTTTGCTGGTGGAAGGTTATCTGTTGCTTGTGTTAGCTTCCTTGGGTTATGATTTTCCTTCTAGTACTTTTCTGTAGAGCCGGGTTTGTGAATTTGTATTATTTAAATCTGGTTTTGTCATGAAATATCTTTTTTTCCATTGATGGTGATTGAAAGCTTTGCTGAGTATAGTCGTTTGGGCTTGCATTCATGGTCTCTTAGTGTCTACAGCACATCTGCCCAGGACCTTCTGGCTTTCATGGTTTCCATTGAGAAGTTGGGTGTAATTCTGATAGGTCTACCTTTATATGTCACTTGACATTTTTCCTTTGCAGTTCTTAATATTTTTCCTTTATTTTGTATGTTTTGCATTTTGGTTATTATATGGTAAGGGGACTTATTTGTTTAATGCATTCTGTTTGGTGTTCTGTAAGGTTCTTGTACCTTCATAGGGATATCCTTCTTTAGGTTGGGAAAGTTTTCTTCTGTAATTTTATTGAATATATTTTCTGTACCTTTGAGCTGGAGTTCTTCTCCTTCTTCTATCCCTATTATCCTTAGGTTTGATCTTTTCATGGTGTCTCAGATTTCCTGGATGTTTTGGGTTAAGAAATTTGTTGGATTTAATATTTTCTTTGACCAATGAACCTATTTCCTCTATAGTATCTTCAACACCTGAGATTCTTTCTTCGGTTTCTTGTATTCTGTTGATTATACTTGCCTCTGTAGTTCCTGTTCATTTACCCAGATTTTCCATATCCAGAATTCCCTCAGTTTGTGTTTTCTTTATTACCTCTATTTCAGTCTTCAAGTCTTGAACTGTTTGATTCTCCTGTTTGATTTTTTTTCTTGGTTCTTGGGTTTCTTGAGGGATTTATTAATTTTTTCCAATTTTTTGTTTGTCTTTTCTTCCTTCTCTTTAAAGGAGTTTTTCATTTCCTCTTAAAGGTCTCCATAATCTTCATGAAGTTACATTTAAAGTTGTTTTCTTCAGCTTCTTCTGGGTTAGGATGACCAAGTCTTCCTATTGTGTGACCACTGGATTCTGGTGTTACCATGTTGCTTTTTAAGTTGTTGGATGGATTCTTGCATTAGCACCTACCATCTCTTCCTTCATATGAAGCCAGCAGTGTGTTTGCATCATGGTCCAATCCTTGCATTAGCTGTGTCTTTGGGAATTATTCTTGGTCTGCTCTGTACTGTCAATGTCTGTATCTCGGGGAGCCACTGAGGTCTTCCTAAGCCTGCTCTCTTGGTCTTCCCTCTTGGTTCGCTCTTTTGGTACTCTCTCTTGGTCTCCTAAGTGTTGTAGAAAGATCTTGGTCCCTTCAGTATTGTAGCAAGCTGTGTTTCAGAGTTCCCCTGGGGTTGCAGGATAGGCGAGTTTGGGGGCGTGACGTGGCTAGTAGCTTGCAGGGTCCAGTGGATGGAGATGGGTATTGGATCAGCCTACCCGATGCAGGAAATGCACCTGCTGGCTGGCTAGAGAAACTGAGACAATTGGGGGAGGAGTCTGTGGGTTTGTCCCATTGTGGAGGTTCTAGAGAGTGGGGTATCCCACCATGTGGCTGGTCACTCATCTCTTAGTCCCCTCAGTATTGCAACAAGCTGTGTTTCAGAGTTCCACCAAGGTTGCAGGAGGTGAGTTTGGGGGTGGGATGGGGCTAGTAGCTTGCAGGGTCTGCCTGGACATCTCTTTTAGAGAAAATTTTGCTGATGTGTTGCTTGATGCTTTCTTGGAAACCCCATTGGGAGTAATCTATTCTAAATCTATATTTACAGAAGAGATAAATAGGTAGATAGAAAGATAAATAGGTAAGATGAATGAAAATCTGTTCATTGCAACTCCATGAATAATAACAAAGGACTTGAAACAATAAGTGCCCATAGTAGAGACTGTATTGAATAAATCAGTATGCAGTCACATCATAGAGCTCACAGATACTGCAAAAAGAAATAAAATATTACTACCTTGAAATGATCTTTGAATAAATCATTACACGTTTTAAAGCAATGGAAGGCTTAGCATGTATCATTCTATGAGAAGGAAATATACAAAGCACATCTGAGTTCAATATAGTATGATGTTCTATACAACTATAAAACATAATTATAACATGTTTAAAACATGTTATAAATTTTATAAATGTTTAAAACATTTATAAAACATAATTATAAATATAATTTTGTAACAAAATTAAATTCTTTTTAAAATATGAGAAAAACTAGGGACTGGGGAAGAGCACTAGATTTCAGGTTTCCAGAACCAAAATAAAGCCAGATACAGCTGCCCGTGTCTATAATCTCGGTCAGTACTCCTGTAGAGAGATGGGAGCAGAGGCAGAAAGTGCTCTTGGGCCAGCTAACCTGAGCCCCCAAGCTCTTGAGACACTTAACCTGGGCCACCAAGCTCTTGGGACACCTAACCTGGGCCACCAAGCTCTTGGGACACCTAACTGGGGCCACCAAGCTCTTGGGACACCTAGCCTGGCATGAGCAATGGTGAACAAACCCTATCTCAAACAAGATGGAAGATGGAGACCAACATGCTAGGTTGTCTTTTGACCTAATATGGGCCTGCCATGGCACACACATCTGTACTCACAAGCAGAAGTATATAGCACAGGCGTGTCACACACATACAGACAGAGATTAAGTTTTTTGTCTTAAAAATGAGAAAAATAATCACATGGACGACAGTATTTATCAGATAGATGACAGAGCTGCACATAGGAAATATTCTAAACGGCTGTGTAACCTTGTGACGTTGCCAGCTGCTTGAGCCAGTGCTGCGTGCTGCCTCACTATCCTGACGAACGACCAGAGAGCGCGGCAGCAGCGCCAGCAAGTTCAGTCTGCTTAAAGTAAAATAACAGCTCCCTGTAGCTCAGGAAGGGCTCTCAAAAATGAGTTGCCAAGCAGCATTCTGGAGCAGGTCTTTTAAATCCCGGGAAACTGTCAGTTTGGTCTGGTCCGTATACAAATTAGGCATGAACTGGGACAGATCCAGCTGGTTAATTTGAAGGTACATGGTGGATTCTGAATGGTTGATGGACTGACTGAAAGTGAACAGGCCCAAGACAGAGCGGGAGGAAGCCACACGATGTTCCAGGTGCATTGAGGATGAACCAAGAAGTGAAGAGAGCGAAGGCTGGGGGCCGGCCACATCCTGATGAGCCCAGGCTTTCTTTGGACTGCAGTTCATGAACTGGAGGACTGGGAAGGGTTTAAAGTAAAACAGAGAAGACCAACCAGACACACACTTTATCGCTAATTGAAAATCTGTCTTCCAACCAGCTGTGACTATACCTCCAACTGTTCAAGACACAAGCTTTAAGGCTAAGTGGTTTTAAAAAGGCAAAATCACATCCTGGTATCTTGCACGGTCACCGCAGGGGAAGGTTTTGCAAAAGCAAGCAGTTTAAGAGAAGCTAAGTTAGCTGGGGCACCTTAACCTCAGGTTCCTAGTGAGTTTCTGTGAGTTCAAGGCCAGCCTGGTCTACATCCTGAGTTCCAGGCCAGCCAGGAGTGCACAGTGCGATTCTGTCTCAAAACAACCACAGCTCTTATTCTCTATTTGAATCAAAAGCACCAACAGAAACATATTTTATTCTTTTTTTAAAAAAATACATATTTTCTGGGCCAGTGAGGTGGTTTAACCATAAATCACTTGCCATGCGAGCCTAATTACCTGAATTTGGTTACCAAAACTCTGTAGAGGTGGAAGAAGGGAGACAGTTCCACAGAGCTGTCATCTGACTTCTACATACACGCCACGGCAAGTATGGACGTGCCCACAAACATCCCTCTCTCTCTCTCTCTCTCTCTCTCTCTCTCTCTCACACACACACACACACACACACACACACACTCACACACACACACACTTTTAAAAATTTAAAATACATATTTTCTAGCTACATATAGCCTTTCAGAAAGATCTAGGAAACAAATGAACAAGCCAAGAGCAATAATCAGGCCTAAACCCAGACCACATTTCCTATAAATCAAACAGAAAAACCAGCGGCAGTACCATACACCTGTAATCCTGGCTTTTAGGGGTTGAGGAAGAGGATTATTAGTCTGAGACTAGCTTAGGTTAGTGAAACTTAAATCCAAAAAGTGAGAGACAGACACACTCACACATACACACAGACAGACAGACAGACAGACACAGGGAATAGGGACAGAGAGAGGAATAGAGTGTGTCCAGATAGTCGCTTAAACATACACAGCACACACACACACACACACACATGCACACACACACACACACACACAGAGAGAGAGCAGAGAGAGAGAGAGAGAGAGAGAGAGAGAGAGAGAGAGAGAGAGAGAGAGAGAATAACTGAATAGGTGAATGGGTTCTCTCTGGTCAAAGATTATCAAATCTGAGCAACGAGAAGGAAAATAACTGTAATGAATTGAAGCACAACAAATATATTTATTTCAAATTCATTCTTTAAACCTGGTGGGTCCACCCCCTTTTACAAGCAAATGTTTTTAAAAACTGATTCATTAAGGAGACTAAAGCCTTAATCAATCTCTGTACTGCAGTCACCAAATAATTGATAAGACTAGTACATAAAGATGCAATATTTGAATTTGGTTGTTCTTTTGCAACTTTAATAAGTGACTTGACCTTGGGGATGGTCATCAGCTGCTGCCAACTTTGTAAAAAGACGTCGTGCATCTCACAAGGTCACCTCAACTATGTTCTTGTAAAAAAGTTAAACTAGCAGTGAACTGCATCTGGGCAGCTAAGCACCAGTTTACAGGAAACCTACAGAGAGGCAGGCTAAGTATTCTGTCTGTGATATAATACCGTAGAACATCCTATGGGAAGAATCACCCAGTGTCTTCAACAAGGAAAAGCAAAATGCAGAAGAAAGAGGAAAGCTGTGTATTGATCAAGACTAAAGACTATCAACCAACAGCAGTTTGTAGCCTAAAGCAGACCTCGATGTTTTAAAATGGTTTTGATGAAGACTAAGAAAATGAGAAAGTTTGTAAATGGTCCGAATATTTAATCGCGTGGCAGAGTTATGATAATGTTGTGCGGTGTAAACAGACTGAACTGTCCCCTGATGAAGAGCAATGCTGGGTAAGAACGCAAAGCCTCTGTAGTATTTTCTGTAATCTGAATATGTTTATAATTTTATAGCAAAAACATAAAAATAAAATGTCTTTAAGAAGAAAATATATTTTGCTTTTCAGGCAAAAGCAAATCTGTCCGGGCTGTGGAAGGACAGCCAGAGAGCGTGAGGTTTAAACCCATGTGGCGCCAAGTGATGGTGGAGAGATCGGCGCTTAAAAGAAATCCCACGCTAGCTCAGAACTGAGAGATAGTTATTTACTTAGGGGGAAAACTTACAAATCAGGATTCTCTGCTTGAATGGTGGATGAAGATGGAATCCAAAACAATCTAAATGAGAAAACGGGAATCGGGGAGAGAAGAGAAGGGACCAGTCGCGCTTCGGCATCCCCCGTAAATAGTGTATTAGGCCAAGCCCCAGTAGGCGGGTAATTACTAGCTGCAAACCTTCCCGCAGCAATGTATAACTTTAAAGTTCAAAACACAGAACATAATATCCTATTTGTTAGACAAAATTTTTTACCCTTTTTGTAGTGCAGGGTTATTTCAATATGATTAAAACAAAAGATAATTTTAAAAAATGAGATGGTGACTTGGAAGATATCTAAAGAGGAAGTTTGGTTTAAAGTGTCAAGTCTCAACTTGTGGGTCATGACCCCTTTGGGTTGAATGACCCTTTCACAGGGGTCACCTAAGACCATCAAAAAACACAGATATTTATATTACGATTCATAACAATAGCAAAATTCATTACGAAGTAGCAGCAAAAATAATTTTATGGTTGGGGAGGTCACTACAACATGAAGAACTGTATTAAAGAGTCGCAGCATCAGGAAGGTTGGAGGCCATTGGTTTAAAGGAAGCTCTGTGAATGTTTGATTCTGAACAATTAAAAGAGATTTACAAGGAAAAATGGACTCAAAATAGGCAGGGATGCTTTGTAGAGCCAGTCTGACCTTTGTCCTCTTAGCCTAGAGTCAGGGCTCAACCCTGGTGGCTAAAGCAAAAGGAGGCGGTGTGTTTGAGTCCTGAACCCTGGAAGATACTCCAAGGCGCTTGTGAACAGGACTTCAGGAGGAGCCCAGGGTGTCCGAGACTCTGCACTGCAGGCTTCTAGTCAATGAGACATGGAAATGAGAGACCAGAAAGTTGAGCCTAGAACTTAAAAGAGACCCTGGAAACCGCCTCACATGGGATGAACTTCTCATTGGGCTTTACCAACCACAAGTCATGTGATGCAGGGAAGAAAGCCAGACTGAACAGACTGCGGTGGGGGCCTTGAAGAATGCCGCCTTTTCCTCCACCAGGGAGCCTGGAGACTGACAAGGATGACACTCAGGACCAGAGTTGACAGCCAGCGTCCTCAAATTCTAAGTGTGTGGAAGGGTGCCGAGCAGGGAGAAATACACAGAGGTGACGTGGCTGTATGGCTTTGGTACAGTCATACGGTGGTTTTATCCCTTTGTTACTGTAAAAGCAGCATTCGCTGAGTCGATGGTAGATATTAACAATATGCTTAGCCGAAGGAAGCTGCTAATAAATTAGAACTAAGGTCTAAATGATTGATAACTGAGTTTAGGAATGTTTTCTTTCCCAGAAAATCACTCGAAATGTAAATTGAAATAATTAATCTCCCCTAGCAAGTTTCATGAAGTAGCATGGATTTGGGAAAACACACTAGGGTTGGCCTTTCCCAAGACTCCCTCCGACCCAGGGAAATCCTTACTTGCCAGTTTTATACAAAGATAAATATGTTCCCCTCTCCCCTCCCCTGCCCCCGTGCCTCTGACAAGAGATGGCAAACACAGTTGCTTCAGTACTTACAGTAAAAAGCAATTTGTTGAAAATAATATCAGAATGGAAATTTTCTAGAAAGGAAGTGACTTTGTGATGCTTTGGCTTTTTGCTGTTCATTAGCTCCCCTTTGTAAGGAAGCACATTTGTTATGAAGTCACTGCTAGACACAATGGGCGTTAGAGCAGCAAAGTATTCATAATTTATGCTATTGTCCAAACCTACAATAATTCTCCTCTAGGGAATCCCTACCCACCCACCCACCCAGTGCCCCACAGCCAAAAAAAGAAAAAAAATCCCATTAATTTTCCAATTTCTCATTGCAGTTCTTTAGAGAAGGTGATTTATTTACAGTAAACAATGTGCATATTTAAAATTTAAACAGATGTTCAAGGGTCTGTAAAGATCTATCATTTTGTTTGACATTGGCTTGTCTGTTGTAAGTAAATATTAAGAGTTTTAAAATATCCTCTCCAAAGATGTACCCAAAGGGTTTCATTGTAGCCCAAAAGGCAGACCAATCAGCAGCTACACGTCACTCTTTCTGTCAAATGTCATCACGCCACGCTCTAGGTCACCAACCAACACTTGGGCCAAAATCACAGACAAACCCACGTGCAACTTTGTAAAAACACTCAAAAATGCATTTCTGCCCATATAACTGGCTCACTAAACACATCCCATATCTGAACAAGAGCTCAGAATGGGAGTTGGGGGGTCCCTACCAACTCTGAGAAGTGCCTAGAATTCTGACCACTGAAAATTGCTTTGGCTGAAGCCACTGTTTCTCAGAGTTCTTCGTCCAAGAATCCAGGACATCTAGGGGCCTAACCCAGAGGAATTCACCTAAAGCAAAACTTGGTTCTTTTTATTTTTCCTAAGATATAGGTGGAATTTTTATTCTACGGAATAATAAATCCCTTTTTTATAACATGAAAGCAATGTTTAAGTCAATTTGAAGCTCCAGGAACACGTGCTGTGCTTATTTCGTGAATCTTTCCTTCAACATAGGCAGCTGGAGAAACTTGGAATTAAGGCTTTAAAAGCTCCAGGCAGATTAACATGGAAACAGTTCTCTCTAAGTGGTATGTATTTGGGTTGATTTTTATTCAACTGCTATTAGCTTGACATAAACAGTCGATCAGAAATGGCCAGTCTTCTAACAAGGCCTGGATATCATGAAACCCAGAGAGAGGAAGGTTTGCAGCAGAGATACAAGAAGCTGGGGAAGCAGAAGTTTCCCTAACTTGGTCTTGGTGCCAGGAGAGAGAGAACACTACAGCATTAAGAGGTGGCAAGCCTGGACGGATACTTGAAAAGAGATTTCTGCCAGAGGACTGGAGACCCCAGAGATAAACTTTTCCCACATCTTGTGTTTATCGAGGCCACCCTACCCATATCACCAGCAATGAAAACATAAACACGGCCTTCAAACATAATCACTGCACTGACCAGGACAGCACAGGCTCCTTGTAAAGGTTCTCACAAAAGTGGAGCAAGAGATAAACACTCCTTCCCACCCCCAACCAGGTTTCCTCTCCACCATTCCCACCGCTCACCGACATTCTCCGGAGGTCATTTCCTAGGCTGTAAAATATACGGGTTGTCGGGTGATTAAAACTACACAAAGCTAAAGAAAACAAGCTAGCACGGGAGCCTGTTTGTTCTAAGCAAAGACAAACCTGGATGCCAGGAAGCGTTCAACAGCCAGTTACAGACTGACAGCCCAAAGAGATGCAGAAAAGACAATGACGGGAATAAAGGTTCCAGAAGGGTCCTCAGATACCTGTTGACAGTCAACATTATTGTGGACTAAATAAACAAGAAGGTAACACGGCACCTGAAACCTGAGATTTAATTACATAGTGTGCTGGGGGTGTGTATGTGTGTGTGTGTGTGTGTGTGTGTGTGTGTGTGTGTGAGAGAGAGAGAGAGAGAGAGAGAGACCCCCTAAGATATAGACAGGAAGATGAAGTCATTTTCTCCCTCCTTTTCTGTCTTACCCCGAGCATTCTCCACATTTAAGGCTTTTCCCCCTTGGAAGAAAACATAGTCTTCTATGCTTTGCATTTTCTCTTGTCCAAGTTGAATCCTAATGTCCTTGAAAGCCAGGACCTTTCTAATTACATCTCTGTTCCTAATGGCTAACGCTTTGTAGAGGAGAAACAAAAGGTCCACGGGATGCCTCAGAGGGCATCACAATGCTAAATGTCACAAAGTAAAACGTACATACATACACACAAGCATACACAGCTGCGTGACTTCATCTGCCATCCGCTATGTTCAACACTGGGACACAGTAGTAACCTGCTAGCCCGGGAATACTCTCCCCAGCATCTCAGCTGCTCTGACAAGAAAGCCTGGAGCCTGGGCCGGGTCTCCCATCCCCATCCACCTTTTCGTCCCCAGCAGCATGCTACAGGCATTGCTCTCTGGCTAGTTGACCTCTCTCACCTAGATCCTGGTTTGACCGTTTTCCCACACACCACCTTCTTTCCTCCTGTATAGACACATAGCCATGTCAACGAGGTTCCCCTCCTTTCTTTTATTCTTGTCTAGTTAGGAAAGAAAACAAAACAGAGTCTGTAGTACATTCTGTGCTTTCAGGGCTGAGACCTTTTGGGGTGGGGGGTGGTAGGGCTCTTGAGGAAGTGCTTCCCCAGGAATTGTGCCTGATATGCCCATTCCTGGGAGCGGCCCACAGCCACACACTGGTCAAGGAGGGGAGAGGTACCTCCCTGCCCTGAGATAAGCCAACTCTGAAGGGTTGTGCCTGCTCCCTGGGCCCCTGGTGGCAGCAGGTGAAGCTTTTCTTTCCCTAGAGGAGTTGACCCAGAATTAGGTCTCCAAAAAATACTTTAGCCCAGAATTCAAGTTCCAGGAAATTGACCTAAAGCATCTCCCTTTTTTCTCTTCATTCCTTCTCTGTGATTCAAACTGACCACTATGGTGGCTGGTTGGTGTTAGCTGGGCATTAGAGTCGCTATACTTTTAAAGCAAAATTTTCTCTCTTAACTTCTAAATAGCTCTTAACCATTGAGCTGTCTCTCCAGCCTTTTTTCTTTTTCTTTCTTTCTTTCCTTTTTTCTTTTTGGTTTTCTGAGACAGGGTTTCTCTGTGTAACAGTCTTGGCTGTCCTGGAACTCACTCGGTAGACCAGACTGGCCTCAAACTCACAGAGATTCTCCTGACTCTGCCTCTCGAGTGCTGGGATTAAAGGTGTGCGCCACCATCGCCTGACAACAGAGTCACGTGTACAAGGGGCAGCTGGCAACGGTTCCAGGCATGGGCCACCATTGTTATTTCTTATAACATGTACTTGCTATGTTTTCCAGAACTGGTCTCAAACTCCTGAACTCAATCCTCCCACCTTCTGAATAGGTATATACTACTGAGCCCAGCATCTCATGCTTATCTAATTAACAGGATCATTATAAAAGCCATGTTTTAAAATTAACTTATTAGTTTGGTTGGTTTTGGTTGTGAATGATAAATTCGTGAGCATCGTCTTTGCTCCAAAGCACAGAACTCATTTATTCTGCTGATTTTTCCCCTTTTTTTCTTTTCTTTCTTTCTTTTTCTTTTCAAACACACATAAGGACACCTAAATTTGAACGCACATAGATTTCTATGAGTCTTTTGTTTCTTTTATTACTGCTGCTATGGAGAAAAAATGTTTTCAAGTTCAAAACAACTGTCTTTGTCACAAACTGCTGGAACACAAGCTGTCTATAAGTAGGAGCTCTTGATCCCTTCAAATAATTGGCTTTAGGAAGGAAGAGAAGTCTCACACCACAGCAGGGTCTGCAAACAAGACTTGAGTTTTTCCTGCACAAGGCGGCCAGCCAGCAGCTTCCCCACATAATGGTGCAGGGTCCCAGCTGGACCGCAGCCATCCCTTTCCCTGACTCCAGATCACTGCCTGGACCACACACACCCACACCAACTGTCTGAGCGGCCCTTCCCAGGGCAGGCAAGACAGCATGGTCGTGTGTCCAAGGGACAGCTGGCAATCCATCTCTCTCGCTTATCAGGGCGCCTGAGGACACAGAATGCTTCATCCAAAAGCTGCTTCCCACCCCTTTTTTGGAGGTGAATTTAGGGCTGAACATTTTGTTAGATCTTTGAGTGATTTCAAAATTTTTATCAACAGTAGTTCCTCGGAAGCCAGAGTTATAAATTAACAAGCCCAGAGAAAGACTAAAGAAAGACAACAGCTGTAGATCACAGACATGTAAGTATATATATATATATATATATCAGCATATATATATCAGCATAGACCAACATTATATATATATATATATATATATATATATATATGCCAGAATATGCTAAAGAAAGGTGAATTCTCAGTTCAAAACACATGAGGAAGCTAGATTAAAAGATAGCCAAAAGCTGCCTTCTTCAACCAGTTTTCAAAGTAGTAACTGGCCGGCATGGTGATGCACCTGTTAATCTTAGTGCCTGAGAGGCAGAGGCAGAAGGATCTCTGTGAGTTCAAAGCCAACCTGGTCTACAATGTTAAGTTCCAGGTCGGCCAGTCAGGACTACTTGGTGAGACCCTGTCTCAAAACAAAACAAACATTAACCTCAGGCAGCCAATGGTACAACACACATTTAATCCCCAGACTCAAGAGGCAGTTACAGGAGGATCTTTGTGCATTCCAGGACAGCCAGGGTTACAAAGGTAGGCCATGTCTCAATTAATTAATTTGAAAATTAACTAATTAATTAAAGCATCAACTGCAGAACCAAAAGACTCAAAAGAATCAGAAGGTCCTACGAAGACCCCGTTGTTGGTTGAGAAGTCTCCAAAGAGCTGGGAGGTGGAAGCCGTCTCAGGCCGGAGAGGATTTCCAGGTGTGAACAGGCCCTCTCCTGTGGCAAGCAGAAGGCACACCTCTGAGCCTACTGAAAAAAATCTGGGAGCTTCAGGCCGCTGAATTTGTGTGGAAACAAGAAAGTGGCCTGGGAGAATCTCCTTGTCCCGGCACAGGGGATGAAATTATCTTTCAAACAAGAACACCAGGAAAGGTATTTCTGAGCAGAACAAACATGATAAAAAGAAACAGAGAAAAGTAGTGGGGCAGGGGGAGCAAACACAGACAGACGGAAACGCTCCATGGCCTCTCCAGGCACCTCTTGTCTCTTCATTTTGCTGCCCTACTCAGACAGAGGATGGGGCTTCGCACACTTTTGTTGTTGTTGTTGTTGTTATCTTTGTAAATAAGAAAATAATAATAATTTTAACTTCTCAGGGGCCAGCTCTGTGGTAGAGCCTATGCTTTGCATGTGTGAGGCCCTGTGCTCATTCCTTGGCAACAAAATAAATGAGTGGATAAATCCCTTCTCTCTAACGCTAAAGAGCAAGAGTTTGTTTGCTAGGGTTGAGTTTTGGGTGCTATAAATTGCTTTAATGTCTAAGATTTTGGCCTACTTATTACCTACCGATTTCCAGTCCCTTGGAGGATTCTGATGACGAATGTCTTAGGCCACTGTGTCGTAGGAACAAAGATGCTAATAGAGCCATTAAAGCATGAAATGATTTTAAGTCAGTTTTAGTAAAATTAATAGCGCTTGTGTTACACTCCAAGACAAATTACCGAGCATCTCGAGGCTGCCCCACAGACACCACTGGCTTTCTGTTGTTCTGATTTGCCATCACAATTTTTAAAGAGTCCTTCTACATGCATTGATACATAGATATGTGCTGCTTTAAGTCACACTTGTCCTTTCTGCGCGTCATTGCATGCATTTCTTTATGTATAATTTTTAAAAATGAAGAAATTATCATCTGAGAGATATCTATGAAAAGAAGCTTCCAAAGGCACAACCTCTTCATGTCCAAGCTTAAATATTCAGTGATTCTATCATATATTAAATATTTACTATCACATATTAAATATTGAGTGATTAATATAACACAATTAAACTTGACAAAGATACAAGTATTCACAGAACAATGCATTAGTGCAGAAAATTGTAGATTCACACAAAGATATCTTGACTTCACAAGTAATAGGTATATAGAATACAGACATTTTCTACATTTGGAATTGAACAACAAATGGAGGAGGGGGAACACAGGAGTTAGGCCAATACTACTCCAAGGGTTCACTGTGAACTGATTCAAACTACAAATTACTTGGTCCTACCCACAATGAGCTACTGAAAATGAGCCATAGTACAACCCAACTCATCGGGTCCCTGACTTACATGTACAGACTTTTTCAATGAAAGCTTCAAGGAAGGAATTAAGGTGTTGACATTGTTTCCCACATGAGTTTCTTGTCACAGATAAGTGACAGATGGGTCACATGTTGGCTACCAAATGAGTCACATGCTTGGTATGCAATTCCTCTCTATATGTTGTGAATATGTTTTATTGCCATTGGTTAATAGAGAAGTTGCTTTGACCTATGGCAGGGCAGAATAGAGCTAGGCAAGAAAGCTAAACTGAATGCAAGGAGAAAGAATGTGGAGTCAGAAGATGCCATGTACCTGCAGGAGAAAGGCACTGGAATCTTTCCTGTAAGCCACAATCTCATGATGATACATAGATTAATAGAAATGTTAATTTAAGATAGAAGAGCTAGGTAGGATACATCTAAGCTGTTGGTCAAGCAGTGTTGTAATTAATATAGTTTCTGTGTGATTATTCAGGTCTGGGCAGCCGGGAACGAAGGAACAGTTTCTCTTACACATGCTGGCTACTTTGGAAAGCAACAATTTATGAAAATGAGAAGTCACAACACAAACTGAGCTGCTGATTTGGGAATGTCAATACAGTGGCCCTATATTCCTTGAAGAAAGAATTCCTCCCTTTCTTGTTGTATGGATATCAAAAGGAAACCCTGCCTTATGCTCCCACTGACTTATCATCTCAAGACCAAGTGCAAGTCATGAGGCAGACATCATGTGTTGTGATATCTCTCTTCAATGCTAAGAGATAAGATGGTATCATCTTTGTTCAAGCTTGTTTGTATTTGTTTGTTTGTTCGTTTTACCACATTCTTCTGTCTTTTAGAATGTCCTTTTCCCACTCGTGAGTACAACCATACCCAGGGATAACTATAAAACCTTCTCCTCAGTTCCTTTCTCTGCTAGCTTAGTCTGTCCCCGATGCTATAACAAAAAGCCTTGGACTGGTAATATGTAACAATGGAAGTTTATTTCTCATAGTCTGGGAAACCTAAGGTCTAAAGTGTCAGTGCCTCATGAAAGCTGCACACTGCTGCCTAGAATAAGCCTTCCTATGTCGTCACTTGGAGGCAGAGAAAAGCATGATCCAGACAGCTCTCTGACACCTCTTTTGAAAAGATACTAAAGACTCCATCTCATGATACTGCTTGTGCTGGGTTAATTTTCATTGTCAATTTGACTGGGTTTTAAATCATCTGGGAGACAACTACACATTTTTATGTATCTATAAAGGTTGTTCCCAGGGAAGATTAACTGAGCTAGAAAGATCCACCCTGAATACGGGTCACACCGCCCCATGACCTGGGACCCAGATAGAGTAAGGGGGGGGGTGTGAGAATATCAGCAGAGTACCAGCATGCCCCTCTCTCTCTGCTTCTTATTCTCCCTCAGTGTGAGCACACACCAGCACACTCGCCCACAGATAGAAACCCAGTTTCCCCGCCATGCCTTCCCTGCTATGATGAACTGAAATTATAAATCTGTGAACCAAAATAAAGCCATTTCTACCATGTATTTTGGTCACAAAAACAGGAAAATAACTAATACACCACCACAGCAAGGACTGAATTTCCATACAACGTAATAGACAGGGACGTTCAAATCATGGTGTCGCCACCCACAACCATATACACACACAGAAACCACAGCTTTGATTGACATAGTTCAGCAAAGAAGATGCCAAAAAAAATTCGTTTAGTGCCCCCACTTCATTCCCCTCTGATTAAGCATCTTTGAAGATACATTTTTAGAAGGATTCATTGATAACAACACAACCTACATTATGAAGCCAATTATTCATTATTCACTAAGTAAATGACACCGTCATAAATACAGGACAGTCATTAGAGTGTGGCATTGGTATTCCCTATCACTCCTTTCTCATCGCGACCTTTGGAAGATCCACATAGAGCTAAAGGAACATCTCATGACCCTCTTTCCATTGGCTCCTTTGTTCCTCCATGGCCAATCCTCCCTCGACTTCCTTTCGAGCTTGTATCCAATTCTGTCCTACACCATTGCTTCTTCTAGGGTGATATGCCATGTTCATTGTGTCAGTATCTATTATCGAAGGCCTACTATAGCATGCATACTACTGTAGGCAGTAAATGTGCAAAGGTGAAGCGGAAAGAGACGGCTCCAGTTCTTCTAGGATCAGGCAGCAGGAGAGAGGAAATGACATTTTAGTGAGTTTTGAAATGCCTGTGCTTGTGTAAGCACGCAACACTAAGAGAACTCAGTGAATTACCAAAATAAGACAACATACAGTTAGGAGAGGGCTGTATCGGAGGGGAGAGAGGGGTGGTCAGGGTGCAGAAGAAGCTGGGCTACAGTGCATATATGTTGTATTAAACTGTCAAGGAATGAATGTAAGTTATCCAGAGAGAAAAAGAGACCCAGAAGTAGGTCATGAAATAAAAGATAAAAAGGGCTGGAGAGATGGCTCAGCGGTTAAGAGCATTGCCTGCTCTTCCAAAGGTCCTGAGTTCAATTCCCAGCAACTACATGGTGGCTCACAACCATCTGTAATGAGGTCTGGTGCCCTCTTCTGGCCTGCAGTCATACACACAGACAGAATATTGTATACATAATAAATAAATATTTTTTTTTAAAAAAAAAAAAAGATAAATGCATGTCAAGCGAAAGCAAATGAGGTTCAGGTACAAAACTTCCTTACAGTTCCACTGGCCAGAGAGTAGAAGAACTACAATCACTCCATTGCCTGATGCAACAGCCAAGGCAAGCAGGGTTCTGGAACCTACTGGCAGCAACCAGTAACGTGTTTAGACCGTGAATGGCAAACAAATTTCAACAGACTTTCAGCTGCCGCATCAGACGTTATGTTGTTCATCTGCGCTTCAGCCAGTTTCAGCTTCATTCTTCCTGCGCTGACAAATGTGCTCCGGTCTCACAGTTTGAAGAGCTGTAAGCTTCTGGGCTTAGCCCTGGCTTTCTGTGTGCACTTGATCAGTAACATCACCATTAAATTAATCAAAACTGTTAACAGTAGAACTAAGGAAAACGGTTCCTTCTCCTCTTATGAGCGTCGGAAATAATTGACTACTTTAGTGGAGGTCGTTTGGCCGCCGATCCCCGCTCTAATTGATGGAACTGCTCGTGATTATAATTGCTGAGTTGGTCTCACAGTTGGAAAAAGAATATATTTTCTTTTTTGTTATCTAGAGACTTGAGGGGGCGCTTCTGGTCTTCTGCGAGAAGCAACTATAATTTCCTTCAGATTTATCAGTGACAGAAAATGGCCGGCTCAGAGCTGGCAAACATCTGAAGACAATAGAGTGGACAGAAAAAAAGTCCTGGTGCTTTGGGGAACAGGGGTGAGTCTGTGCTTCTGTGATAACAGGATACTGTGTAAGCCATCTAGGGACCGCTATAGTCCTAGAGGCCGGGCAACAGATCTAGAAAGCGATACTGAAATCCCCCTACCTGTCTGCCTCCCCAGCCCCAGAACACTGGAAGAGAAGAATGCTTGTGCCTGCAAGTCTCCCAAATACTTGTCCTCGGAGGTAAGTGTTCACCAAATGAGGAAGATGGGTGTGGTATTTACACACTTGGGCTGGAGCATAGTTAGTTTCCCATTATCCTTCCCCACAAGGAACTGTTTTTTGTTCTAAAATGGAACTCCCTGTTTTGTTTTGTTTTTAATTGTTGAAGAGTCCTGAGATATATTAGCTCAAAAGTTAACATTCCAGATGAAGAATCAGATACATTTATGACTTCTGGCTTCCGAAAACAAAATATTGTGAAATAATGTTACATGTTGACGTTAGGAATATTCCTAAAAATGAGCCTCTCTGCCGATGTAAATGATCCCAATCAGACCAAATTAGAACAAATTAAAAGATATCCAGGTTTAATTGGATGCCTGTGCTCTTGGGTGGCCCGAGGGGTGGGGGTGGGGGACAGACAGCCGAAGGCCACCAAAGAGGAAGAGGGAAGACCACATGATTATTTTCTGGGGAGGAGTTTAAAAAGCCTGTGGGAGTGGTCTTGACCTCTCCTGGGGAGGGGTTAAGGTTTGGTGGGCTCAGAGGAAGGGGTTTCCAAAAAGGCCAGAGGCTGGGATTACATTCCAGACTCTTTGTATAAGGGGTAACAGGAAGCTGAGGTGATACTTATGACCAATATTTTAGGCCTTCTTTGAATAAAGGGTCGTTGAGTCAAGTCTGGCTACTTCCTGCAGGCATGGGGCGACATGGTGGAAGGGAGATCTGGGTGTTGGTGAGTTCACACTTAGCAAGAGGAGAGATATCCTGTTTACTGTCATCCCAGAGACACCAGGCATCTGGTTCTTGAGGCAGATGAGAAGGCAGAAGTAGGAAAAAAATATTGTTATTACTTGTCTTGTTTGTATCACCAAAGATGAGTGTGCCAGGATGAGAAGCAGATAGGCCCTTCATTGTGGCATCTGGAGGGTGGAAGGTTCTAACTGTTGGGCAGACCAAGTGTCCTGAGTAGGTGCCCACTTGAATCTGAAGAGAGGGTACCAGCATGGATGTCCCAGGAGCTTGGCAGCTGATGGGGTGGTGAGGATTACCGTGTGAGGTTCTGTCCATCGAGGTTCAAGAGACTTAGGGGCTAGCTGTTTGAGGACTACTCTGTCCCCTGGAGAGAGCAGCGCAGGTTTAGGAGCATTAGGGTTCTGGTGTGGGGGCAGGGAGACAACTGTCAACATGTGAATGGAGAAGGGACCTCAGAAGGGAGAGGTAGGGGAGATACCCCACCAGTGGAGGAGTTTGGATTGACTATGAGGTGATGGTTAAGGAGAAAGGGCCTGCCATAAAGCAGCTCAAAAGGGGGAATGTGGAATGTGGGGTGGCCCTGAGGTGAGTAAGGGCAATGGGGAGAAGGGAGGACCAAGAAAACCTGAGTTCAATGGAGAGTTCTATTAGCTTTTGTTTGATGAGTCCATTGGTCCTCTCCACCTTTCCCGGGGATTGTGTGTGGTAGGGGATGTGGAACTTCCAGATGTTGAGAGCTTCCAACGTGAGCTCCATGGTTCTGGAAGTGAAGACTGGCCCATTGTCTGTCTGGATGGTCCGTGGGACACCAAACTGAGGAATGATGTGGTCCAGGAGTACCTGAGCCACCATATCTGCCATTTCCCTGGAGGCCAGAAACGCTTTTATCCATCCTGTAAAAGCGTCCACAAGTGTTAGGAGATAACAGAGTCTTTTATGAGTAGGCGTATGGGTGAAATCTGCCTGCCAATCTTCGCCTGGTTGGTGTCCATAAAGCTGATGTAGAGGCTGAAGTATGTAGAGAGCCCCCTGTGGATTGGCCTGGGCACACATCTGGCAGGAAGAGTGAACCTGTGAAATACAATCTCGAAGATGGGTGTGGTCAAAGAGGGGCTCCAAGAAGGGGAACAAAGCTTTGGGGCCTATGTGTAAGGTCTGGTGATGTCTGAAATGATTGACAATGCCTGGTCTTGAGGGAGGATGAGAAGGTTATTTGAATAGAACTATCCACCTTTTGCTTTTGTGGCCCTCCTTTTTTATGAGCTCTCCCCTCTCTTTTGATTGGTGACAGGGCTGATTGGAGGGAGTTAAGAACAAACTAAGTTCTGTGGAATCAGAGAAGCTAGAGGCCAGCCCCCAGGCCACTGAGTCAACCTTAGCATTGCCTAAGGCCATTGGGTCCTTGGAGGATTGGTGTCCCCAACAGTGAATAATGGCTACTTTTGTAGGGAACTGAAGAGCTTCCAAAAGGTTGGCTATAGTGGAGTCTCTTAACTATGTGAGTGTCCTTGGTAGTAAGGAAGCCCCTTTCCTTCCAGAGTGCAGAATGAGTATGGGCTATTAAGAAGGCTTATTTAGAGTTAGTACAGATATTAGCCCTTTGGCCCTTGGCTATTTGGAGCACCCTAGTCAAGTAAATTAATTTGGTCTTTTGTGAGAAGGTTCCCATTGGCAGGCGGGTTGCTTCAACAGTGTTAGTGGAAGTGCCCACTGCATATGCTGCCTGGCAGTTTCCTGATTCATCTATAAGGGAGCTTCCATCAATAAACAGGGTGAATTGGGGATCTGTAAGTGGTTAGTCTAGAAGACCTGGCCTAAGAGAGGTTAAAGCTTCTATAGCCTCTGGGCAAGAGTGAGAGGAGGTGCCAGAGGGGGAGGGAGCAGGAAGGAGAGTTGCGGGGGGTTTGGGGCAGAACTGGAGGCCAAAGTAATTTGGGTTTTTTTTTTTTTTAGAATAGTAAGTGGAAAACCTGGACTTGTGAAGGCCCAAGAAAAGAGAGAGGGGTGTCTCAGATGGTCTGAGAGGCGGTGGGTGGAATATACCGTGATTGGCCTGGACAAGGTGATCTCGAGAGCCTTCCGAGTGAGTTCAGCTGCTGCTGCCAGGGCTCTCAGGCATGGCTGCCATCCACAGAAGGTGAGGTCCAGCTCTTTGGATAAAAAGGCAACAGCCCGATTCACAGGCCCAGCCTGTTGGGTTAGAACTCCTGTGGCCACTCCTGACCTCTCATCTGTATAGAGATGGTAAGGTCTTATGGGGTCTGGAAGAGCAAGAGCAGGGGCTGATAGAAGGGCATCCCGCAGTAGAGAGAAGTGGCGGTGGACGATGGCTGGGTGGGTGAGAGGCCCCGTGGGGGTCCCCCTGGCTGCCTGGTACAGAGGCTTGGCTGTAATGGCAAAGTTAGGGATCCAGTGGTGGAAGAACCCTAGCAGGCCCCAAAATGAGAGGATTTAAACCCCTGTAGTTGTGGCTGTAAATCCCGCAGGGCCTGGACCCTGTCAGAGGTGAGGATCTTAGACCCCTTGCTAAGTTAAGCACCCAAATATACCACTGTAGGAGAGCACAGCTGAGCCTTAGTTCGTGAGACTTGATATCCCAGGGATCAAAGGAAGTTCAGGAGCGCAGAGGTGGCTGTCGGGACAGAGACAATGTAGGACTGCAGAGAAGGAGATCAACGTACTGGAGGGGGGTGCTAGGACCTGGGTCAAAGTGTGAGAGATCTCGAGTCAGAGACTGGCCAAAGAAATGGGGGCTGTTCTGACAACATTGAGGGAGAACAGTCCATGTAAGCTGTCTGGAGGACCGGGAGTCGGGGTCCTCCCAGGTGAAAACAAAGAGGAAGTATGAGTCAGGGTGTAAAGGGACAGTAAAGAAGGCATCTTTAGGTCCAGAACAGTAAAGTAGGAGATAGTGGGGGGGACTTTAGACAGGAGAGTGTAAGAGTTGTTAACCAGTGGGTGAACTGGAATGACTGCCTCATTTATGAGGTGAGGTCTTGAACCCAGCGGGTTAGAGCCAGAGGGCTTAGGGGGTAGCACAAGGTGAGTCCATAGGAATCAAAAGTCCTTGAGATAGGGATAGGAGATTAGGTGGTAATAGGCTGAAGGCCTCAGGGGTGGGTTTCAGGAATAGGAAACTGGGGTCTGGAAGGGAAGGATGAAGGATCTTTAAGGTGAACTAGCACTGGCTGGTGGTGAGTGGCAGTCACAGGAGAGGAAGTGTCCCATACTTGGGGATCTACTGGATCAGGGAGGGTAGGGACAGAAGAGTCTGGAGTAGGAACCAGAGAGGCTGTTAAAGTGAGAAGAAAGTGTGATTCAGGAGAGTGTGTGGGGGCCAAAGTGAGTGTGGCCCCGAAGCAGTGGCTGAGACTATCTCAGGCAAGTAGAGGTGCAGGGCAAGCAGGTATAACTAGGAAGGAATGAGAGAAGAATCGCCCTGCAAGGATGCAGGGCAGTGGCAAACTTTTAAGTGGGGAGGAGCGAATCCCATGTACCCCCATGACTGAAATTGGTGAGGGGAATTTAAGGCCCGAGTGAGATGTTAAAACAGAGTAGGTAGCTCCCGTGTCCAAAAGAAAAGCAATGGACTTACCCACTACCTGCAGCGTTACCCTAGGCTCGGAGAGGGCTATGGGAGTCACCAGGTCTGAGTCGCGTCAATCCTCTGCAAGGTCGAGAAGTTCGAGGACTGGCACAGTCTCACTTGCCGATGTTGGTGAGGCCGGACCTCCGTGGCGTGGCATAGACGATGAGCCCACACGGGGGATTGTGATTTCCAGTGTCCAGGTTGCTGGCAGACAGGGCATAGCCTCATAGGTTGAGGCCCAAGGCAATATCGTGCCAAATGGCCATTTAGACCACATTTGAAGCAGCCTGCCAGCGAGGTTGACTTAGGCTGAGCTCTGGCAGGACAGAGCCTTGTGATTGACTTCTTTTGTCCCCGTTCTGGGGGTCCCAGTGGCCTCAGGGCAGCTGCTAGGGCTTGGGCCTGGAACATTACTGCCTATTGCAGCCTCCTCTGTAGAGAGGACTCAGCTGCTTCTTCTCGGGCAATAAAAACTTTAACGGCCATTTTCACCAATTCCTATATGGGGGGTTGGGGACCTTCCTCAGCCTTTTTTAACTTTTTTCTAATATCTGGTGCTGACTGAGAAATAAAATGAACAGCCAGGACCGTGGTTCCCGCTGGTGGGGCTGGGTCCAGTCTAGTATATTGGACCATGGTCTCTTCTAATCGGTTTTTTAAAAAAATGGCTGGGTTTTGTCAGCTGTGTGATCTCTTGAAGCTTGTCAAAATTAACTACTTTTTCTGAGACCATCTCCATACTCTGAAGGAGGCAGAGGACCATGATGTCCCGCCTCTGTCAACTGTTCTGGCCAGGTTGATAATCCCAGTGTGGTTCTGTGGCTGGCACGGCCACTGCCCCCACAGGAACTGCACTGTCTACTAGGTGGGTCTGGTCTGCATACTGTCTCGCTGCTGCCTGAATTCTACTCTGCTCTGCAGGAGTGGGAGTGGAAGCCTGGATGATATCGAAGTCATTCCAGGTTAGATCAGAGGCCTGGGACAGATAGCAAAATTCCTTAATATAAACAGAAGGATTAGCAGAGAAGGAACCCAACAGCTTTTCTATCTGAGAGAGATCCAGAAGAGAGAAGGGAACATGGACTTTAATAATGCCATCGGCTCCCACTACCTCCTGAAAAGGGTAGAGAAAGGCAGGGTTATGGTGAGATCTGGCATGGGAGGGGGAGGTTAGTTCAGTGTGTAGTGGGGGTCCAAGAAGTAGGTTGAGGTGTGGGGGGGGGGGGATAGGGAGATGCAGTAGGAGGAAGGGGAGGGGAGGACGGTGTGTAGGGAAAAGGTTGACCTTGAACATCTGGTTTGGCTGGAAAGGGAGTAGGTAGGGGTGGGTAAGGGGAGGAATATGGAGAACGAACATTGTTCCACAGGAGGGGGTTGGGGTAGCAAGGGTTTGAGGGAGTGGGGGAGGGGCCAGTGCCTCTGGATGCATGATCAGGGCAGAACTATCGGTATCCCAGTTCCCAGATGGCAGGGAATCTGGAGGTGCCCTGACCCTGGCGACCAAATCCGGTGCTGCAAGACACTGAGGGAGGAGCGAGAGCTCAGGCCCAGAAACCGTGAGCACATGAGAGTTCTGTCTGTTTAGCCCCACATGGCAAAAATGTTCTAGGTCCCAGGGGACAGAAAACTCCCTCTGGTGGCCAGCGCGTCCCATTGTGAAGGTCGTTATCGCAGCCAAGTCTTAGTGCGTGGAGAGATTAGCACTTCAGGACAGAATGTATCAGACAGTCCCGGTTTATAAAGACTGTGTAGGAGGCAGCCCAGGGGCAATAACAGATCTGGTTTCGAATTGCAGGAACCCGTTTATAAGCCTATGCCCAATTGTGGGGCTCAAGTCTGTCACAGCGCGTCCACTGGGACAACCCTTGTGTGAACAAGGGAGTGGTGAAAATTGAGTGTTTGGCATCCCTGGCCACCAAGCCCAACTTAGCCGGTCGGGTAAGACTTTTACTGTGTAATCGCGACTTCAACGGAAAGCCCGGAAATTGACAAAAGTAAACACGAATGGGTCCCCCAAACTCTAGTACCATAAACAGACAAACAAAAAGGAACTCACCAAGACGAAGCCAATCTAGCCTGGAAGTCAAGTTTAGCCTGGCAGAGGGTACAGCGCCATAAGGGTGCTTTTCAACACATGGTCTTGGGCCCAAGGGAAAAAACGCCCCCCACCCCGCGAGACATCCAAAATGTTAGGAATAATTCCTAAGAGCAAGCCTCTCCACTGACACAAATAATCCCAATCAAACCGAATCATATCAAATTAAAAGATATCCGAGTTTAATTGGATGCCTGTGCTCTCCAGGTAAAGCTGCCATGACTACCAAAGAGAACAGAGATTATTTTCTGGGGAGGAGTTTAAATAGCTTGTGGGAGTGGTCTTGACCTTTCCTGGGAAGTGGGTCAAGGTTTGGTGGGCTCAGGGGTGAAAGCTTCCAAAGATGGAGACTGAAGGCTGGGATTACAATTGACATTTTATTTATTTAGTTTTATTTATTTTAAAAAAATCAAAAACACAATCTTTTCTCATTTTACATACCAATTCCAATTCCCACTCCCTCCCCTCCTCCCATCCCCTCTACCTTTTCCCATCCCACCCTCCATCCACCCCTCAAAGAGGGTAAGACCTACCATGAGGAGTCAACAAAGTCTAGCGCATTGTTTTGAGGCAGGACCAAGGCCCTCCCCACTATATCTAGGCTGAACAAGGTATCCCTCCAAAGAGAATGGGTTCTAAAAAGTCAGATCTAGCAGTAGAGATAAATCCTGGTCTCACAGCCAATGGCCCCACAGTCTGCTCCAACCTCCCAACTGTCACCTGCATTCATATGATTATATTTTTATCCTAAAAGTTCACTTTATTTGCTGGACTAGCTATAAAAGTATTTTAAAATTAAAATAGAAGGATTAATGTATCTAATTTCTACCAAAAACAAAAAACAAACAAACAACAACAACAACGAAAAACAGGTATACCTGGGTTTGCAAGATTACTCAGTGGGTAAAGACATTTGCTGAACAATCTTGTAGATTTGAGTTCTGTCTTCAAAATCTATGTGAAGTTAGAAGGAGAGAACCAGTTCCCAACAGCTGACCTCTGACCTCCATACACATGCCCGCCATACACAGAACAAAACTGGAAAAAAAAATTTAAATTTACCTTTCATTTAAAAACAAAACGCTGGGCACACCAGTTAAAATGATGTTTTTGAACTTAATTTGGCTTTGCTTCCTGCCAGCAACTCCCAAACATCCTTCCCTGGGAGCCTTTCTAGATGAAGATATACATGCTGAGACAAAACAATAACCTTGTTTTCTTTTTATCTTAAATAAATTTACAATGTTTAAAAAAAATTAGGAGACCAAAGGAAACAGGAATTCGCACAGTTACCCAGAACAATAAGAAATTCTTCCCTAAAATCAGCTGTATTATGTCATTAAAATTTAACACGTGAAGCTTTCTCATGTCTATGAATCTCAAGGCTTGAAAGGCATTTGCTGATGCACAGGTGCTCATCACCGGCCGTGTTTGCCTAAGGGTTTTTTTGTTTTTGTTTTTGTTTTAATGATGAATAGGTCTAACTATGAGCTACCTTCTTAAGAAAATATAGATGTTAATAGATTAAGGTTGAGGCAACTATGTGTTATTCCTTGTTTGAATAACACTCAATGACTGTCTTTTAGCCATTGGGGAAATAGCTTAATTTTATTCTAAACAGAGTCCTACTGAGAAAATAACACAAGACACTCTTTGGTTTGCCTGGGGATTTGAGAGTTGTGGAGGTTCACACAGGTTTCACGGATGAAAGAATCACACTCTTTCTTCCCACAGATAAGTTAAATTAGCTGCTCCCTAAATCAAAACACGGTGTGGTACAAACTGGGGTCTCCGTGAAGCACACTTCTGACCCGTTCTTCGTGAATACATGCTTTCAGTTCGGCACGCCATCCATCTAGGTTTAGCGAATCAGCCCCTCCTAGTTCCCCAACGCTCTGCTATGTTTTCCTTCTCCGCTGACAAAATGAGCCCTTGCTGGAACGCCATTGATTTGACCATTAAGTAACGCTTAGGGGACTGTTCAGGTAAAAACAAACAAACAAACAAAAAATATATGGGCTCAGCAGAGAGGACCAGAGGCATCACAAAACCCCCCAACCCACCCTGTAGATTCAAACAGGAAGTCTCTGACTTCAGCGACAGCCCACCCAACATGGTTCTGCCTAAGTCCTAACCTAAACCTGGAGTGACTCGCGTCACCACCCTAAACCACCCCCAGAGGAGGGTTTCTACCTCACCATCCCCCCCATGTACACCCTAAACCACCCCAGAGGAGGGTTTCTACCCCGCCATCCCCCCCATGTACACCCTAAACCACTCCCAGAGAAGGGTTTCTACCCCACCATCCCCCCCATGTACACCCTAAACCACCCCAGAGGAGGGTTTCTACCCCGCCATCCCCCATGTACACCCTAAACCATTCCCAGAGGAGGGTTTCTATCCCACAAGCCCCTTATGTACACCCTGACCATCCCCAGAGGAGGGTTTCTACCCCGCCATCCCCCATGTACACCCTGAACCACCCCCAGAGGAGGGTTTCTACCCCGCCATCCCCCCATGTACACCTCATGACATGTGTAAGTGGTGAAATAACAGATCCTTGGCTTCTCCGTATGTTTTTTCCTTTGCAGTGAGGTTTATTTCAGACATAATTTTACAACGGGAGAGTTCAAAGTGTGATGTCCTTTGCTTTTCCAGATTACTGAAATATTGCAGGAATCTGATATAGTTCTTAAAAATCTAGCAGAGAAATGGCTCCCTCAATCCTGTACAGTTTTAGAGGCAGGATTTTCCCAATGTTCACAGAAACATAGACACTGTGAGTATTCAGAGGGTCCTATTCTAAGAGTTTGATCCCAAAAGATATGAAATTGGAACTTTTCAGATTCAAACAGCATGAAGAGGTAGAACTATCAAAAGTTAAGGCAATGCGGGTTTAATGCTCTAGCTGGCAATGTGAACCTGGGATCACGGGGCCTGAAAACAAAGCTGATTGACAGACAGCTTTATTCAGAGCATCAGACAGTTTATACCCTGAAGGTTAAGAAGAGTCACGTGACTAAGGTGTTCAGTCACAAGGACAAGCCACATGTGGAAAAACCATGTTTGTCCATAGAGGCCCATGAATAACAACAGTGAGAGTGAACTCACCCCTCTTATTAGACCTAGGAGGAGCACAAAAATTCATTCCAAGAACAACCATGTTATGGCGGAACAGAGGTTACAAGACCTTAGAGTTTTCTCACAAGCTCTCAGAAATCTTCTCACACAGCTCTGTTCATGGACAGTGTTCCAGCAATACCTTTTTCATACCCTTGAGAGTAAAAGACAGCAAAAACACCTTTTTATCATACAAGATTCTGTGGACCAACCCCCGTTACATGCAGAGGGGCATAAACCATGAAGTTACTTCAAGCAAGGACTTCGTAAAGTTGGCTCATTCGCCTCATTTTACTCCTCAACTTGATAACACTGCCAAATAAAATTCTACATGCCCAGTGTGGAAATGTGTGGACGTTTAATGGGTTCCATTTTGGAAACAAGTCAATATATTACTGAAACAGAGCACATTAATGGCAAACAGTTAGCAGTAAATTACATTGACTTCACCCAAAGCCTGCTCGTCCCTCTGAAGGTACACTTAAATCCTGGCTTCTCTGTGGAAAACCTCCCAGACACATCCAGTCTGAAGGGCCCACTCAGTTCTCCTCACCGTCAAGGAACCTAATATTCGTAACTAGCTGCCGGCAGTCTGAGAGTATCATTATACTGTTGCCTTGAGATCATTTCCCATCTCAAATAGTGTTTCACTTCCTTGTCCCTACATCTAACCTACAAACACACTCTCCCCTCTCAAGGGACTCTACCTACAACCCATTGTATTCCCTTCTCACACTTTCTTACCATTAAAGCACAGTTTTTGCAGTGTGACATAAAAGAGGAGGAGACAGAGTAGGGCACCCTGGTTAACTTTTCCTTCAGTGAATTCACTCTGAAAACAGGAGAAAGATGCAAAGGTAAAACGAAGACAAGGAGTCGCCGAGAGAAATCAGCAGCATCAGGATGTGAAGGGGCCGGTTCAATAACAGGGTGCCTGTAAGTATCGATCGATACAAAGTGATACATTCTATAGCTGTTATAGTATTTATTATAATTAGATCTTATTGTGCTTCTACATATCTGCATGTGACAGATATTTATAGCAATTTTCATTCCTTCAGTCTTTAAATACTTGGCAAGCATCTGAAAATGTGTCGTTGCTGAACTTAGGTCCCAGGCGACTTTATGAGCACACCTGTAGGGGTGCGGATAGACAAACAGCTGCAAACTGTGGTGGACCTAAAAATACCCACGGGGAGTTAAACTAGAGACCAGAAGGCAGGAAATTACTTTAGCCAAGGTGTCCAGGTGTCGTTCTCAGAAGGCAGCTACCAGTGGGCGGAAGAAGGAAGACCCAGGGCTGTGGAAAGCAGTCCTAAGGCAACCAAGGCTAACTACAAATCTTTGAGCTGCGACTCGGTGCATACGGAGACAAGTGGTTCAGAAGGAATGACATGCAATTTCTATCACAGTGCTAAGATCAAACCCAGGGCTACATAGTTATTTGAGACAAGGTCTCACTGAGTATTCTAAGTTGGCTTCCTCCTCCCACCTCAGCTTCCCAAGTGCTAGGATTACAGGAATGTGCTACCATGTCTGGTGCCATGCGCAGTCTCTCTACGACAGCAGAAAACTAGCTTACTCCTAGGACAGATTCCCTGTATGCTATAATGTTATCCAGGTAAAGAGAGAGGAAGGGACCAATCCCAGTGCTCACAGCAACATCCCACCAGGTGCTTTCACGCTGAAGGCTATGCAGTGACCACCTTGGCTACTTGCGCATGCTTCCTTACGCGTGCGTCCTTACGCGTGCGTCCCACCTTTGGTGTGAGCATGATCTGCGCTGGTCATCCACTGACACTGTTATTTGAAGCCAATTTTCCTTTTAGGCACAAAACACTACCAAAATGAACTGTGAGCATTATATTCACCTTTGCTTAATTTTTATATTGACTCCAGGAGGCTCAACCTTTAATAACAGGAAGAAACGATGAAACTTGAGAGGTTGTTCAAATAATCTGCTGTCATTGACCTTATTCTTTCTGGAATGCTGGCTGACGACAGATTCATACATCTTCTTCAGACTGCTGGCTTCACGATCAAACGTTTTAAATGGACTATTTCTAAAGGAAAGGAGAGTGTTACGTTTTCCTCTTCTATCTCCTTTGTTCTGGTCTTTGAAGCCTGGAATCTGGCTGGGCAAAACTCTCCTTATCTGGAAGAGCAGAGCCTGCCAGGGGTCAAAGACAGCTCAAGACCTGGCAGGCAGCTGAGTGGAAGTCTACAGGCTGTTTCGGTGCTAGCTGCTACGTGTAGCTCGGAGGAAGCTGGGTATCTGGCTCCAGTATCCACAATTAGGGATTGGATGGAAAGAGGCAGGGAAAATACAGTAAGCCTCAAGCATAGGAGAGTTCAAACATGGGAAACTATCAGGGAAGGGCTTAAACACAAAAACAAAGTTTTGGAATTGCAACAGAAGGCCACCGACAAGAAAAGTAACAAAAGATAGCCCAGGGTGCTGAGTTGAAGTCAAATCCTGGACTATTATTCAGTTGGAAACATCCGATCAGTGTATTGAAAAGGAACCACTCTGGTGAGTAACTGGATTCTCCTATCAGCAGCTCTGTTTCCCTCTCCTCTCAGCTGGAGCCACCAACTCCTTCCTCCCTGTAAGCTACGAAAGCCAACATCTTTCATCCCATAACCTCTAGCCCAATAGCCAACCAGCTTTTTCTGTAGTCCTCCAACCCACTACCCATGACCTCCCCAGATCAATCCCCCACCACTCGCACATTATACCTGTCCATCACCTTTACTCTAGAGTCGCCTGTGTGGTCCTTGTTGCAAATGCAACCTTAGCTGTAGGTTATGGCTAACAACCAGTTAATACGCACGTGCGCGTGCACACACACACACACACACACACACTCATGGGCGCACACACACATCTCACTACAGTGTATATCCTTATATATTGTGTTTATATCCTTATAGAAGGGTGACTCTTAATGCTAGTCAACGAAGCCTCTCTCTGCAGAGAACAGCAGGTAACACAGAGATTCACGACTGCCCAGGATGCTGAGAAGAAGTGAAGGATGAGAGCTTGGTTTCTAAAGAAGTCAATTATGCTATCACGTTCTAAGACTCGGACAATGATACAGAAGAGGGGACAGAAAACTTGCAATGGCTGAAAGACGGGGGAAGGACAGTAGGTTCTGTTTTCTAGATATGACATAGCTGACAAAACCACAAACTCACAGCATCGGGGTCTACTTTCATTTGAGCTGCACAGAGCCGGGGCCCTCTCAACAGTCAGTCATGGATGGCGACAGGGCACACAGGGCCATACTGCTTACTGATGAACTAGCAGCTCATGTGGACACTGAAGGGAGGGAGCCATTGCTTTTTGGTGGGAACCCACCGGTGCAATCACCAGGCTGCAATGGATAGTTCCAGTCCCATGCTACATGGATGTCCCTGGTCACACCCAGAAGGACAAAAAGAAACAAAAAGGCATGAATGTGGTATCCACGAGCGGGCGCGAACCGGGACGTGTTTTGGGGCGGGCGGCGTCTCGTCTCCTTGTTGCCGCTTCGGCTCTTATTCCAGGGACCTCCGGGCCCAGCATCACGACGTCTGCCTTGGAGAACTACATCAACCGAACTGTTGCTGTTATCACTTCTGATGGGAGAATGATGGTGGGAACATTAAAAGGTTTTGACCAGACCATTAATTTGATTTTGGACGAAAGCCACGAGAGGGTGTTCAGTTCTTTGCAAGGAGTCGAACAAGTCGTATTAGGATTATACACTGACTGTGAGAGGTGACAACGTAGCGGTCATTGGAGAAATTGACTAGAGGAGACGGACTCTGCGCTTGACTTGGGGAACATCCGAGCAGAACCTCTGAACTCGGTCGCACACTGAAGACTGAGTGCTTAGATGTCTGTAAATCCTGTATAGAAACTGCTTGTCCTGAAGATGATGTTGAGATTTTTTTTATGAATGTGTAATTGTGGATTTTGACCTTGTGTTGGTTCACTGTAATATGTAAATTTAAATATTTCTACATTTTTATTGGGAAACATTGCCTAAATTAATAAATGTGGTTGCCTGGTTTATTTTTCTACTAAATGATATAAAACTCTAAGGATCATTTTGAAAACTTAGCAAATACCATTGCTTTTGGTAATTTAATATTTATGGAAAATTGACTGTAAAGAGTACTTGGGCTATTATTATAACTTATACATGCAAATAGTAGTAATAAAAGAGTCACATTTCCTACCTTTTTTAAAGAAAATAACTAAACAGTAAATTGTCTTCTACAAGTACCTGAGTCATACCTGAGATGTTTATCCCACTGCTCTGTAGATCTACGGTGGTTGAAAAACTCGATCCTAAGGTCTAAGCGACGTGAATATACAGTTTGGTTGAGTAATGAAAAACTTGCAAACTTAAGTTGCAACGAAAATGAATAGGAGTGACCAGGAGGATGTCGATAAATCTTTAGATGCCCAGTAAGGTCCCAGAATTCAGTATCTGAAAACAGATTCTGCGTATCTTAAATACTGTTGTACTGCTAAATCTTTTTAAAAAGCATGGGGAATATCTGCCATTAAAGGAGTTTTGTTCAGTGTGGGTATTGACTTCAGTCCAGGGCAGCGCTCTGCTGTGTCTCTCCATTCACTCGTTCCATTGAGCTCCTTTCATAAAGTTGTCTGAAAGAATTCATGGAAGCAGTGGTGTAGGTCATGATTTCATAGTATACGCACTTACAGTTTTATGTGTGGGCCAAAATGGGTATCTTTGGATAGAATAGAAAATGTGTATTTTCTTGTAATTCAAATAAAATCAGTCTTTTTTTTTTAAACAAAAAAAACAGTCTTTTTTTTAAACAAAAAAAAAGTCTTTTTTTGTTTAAAAAAAAGACATGAATGTGAAAAAGAGATTAGTAAAGAAAGGGAAGTTGAGCAGGGAGGAAGAAAGACGAGAAGGTGGGAGTGGGAGCAAGCCAAGTGCATTAGATACAAGTATGAAATTATCAAAGATAAATTCAATTAATAAAAAGCATGAAAAAGTTGATGATCAGTGGTGCAAATTATATAAAAATATCAGTTGTGAAAATGGTTGAAATCTAAACAAATCTTAATTAAAAAAAAAAAAACAAAGAAAAGTAAAGTAATGTAGCTATGTGATTGCCAAGCTCAGGTTTATGTGACAGTTTCCTAAGGAGAAAATAGAAATTCTAGATCTCAAGACCCAGTACACCTGGTCCAGGGCCTTTTAGGGGCGGGGCCCACATCCATGGTTTTAACAAGCTCCTGCGATCCCTAAGCACAGTAGGTTTGCAGACTCTGCTCTGACCCATCTCTAATGCAATATCAGCCCTTTGTGGGTCCCTAGAGACCTGCTGTCCTCTCGTCCTAGCTTTCCCAGATTGTTTTAGTGCTGACTTTAGCTGCCAACAGTTCAGAGCAGATGCTCTCAACCTTCCTGATGCTGCGACCCTTTAATATAGTCCCGCGTGGTGTGGTGACCCCAACCAGACAATTATTTTTATTGCTACTTCATAACTGTGATTTTGTTACTGCTATGAATCATAGTGTAAATATCTGTGTTTTCTGATGGTCTCAGGTGATCCCTGCTAAAGGGTTGTTCGAAACCTCTACAAATGGGTTGTGACCCACAGGTTTGGAGGAAACGTCGGATAAGATGAGCAAAGAGTATGACAGAGACAACCAAAATCAAGGCTCTATGAGCAGAGAATGGTGGTTCACATTGTAACCCCAGCACTGGGGAGGCCGGAGCAGGAAGACAAGTCTGGGCTACGTGTGAGGCTGACTCAAAACTAAAGCAAAATAGAAAACAAATGTGTGAATCCAACGTTAAGTAAAAACCCAGCCAGTCTTTTTCCTAGACCATAGGAAGTAGTGCTCTCTTAAAATTTTTACCATTAAACACACTGAACAAACTTTTAAAAGTTTGTGCTTTTTTGTTCATGGCTAAGAAGGTATGAAATATTATCTTTGAAATGTATTTTCTTGGGTCCCTGTGGCTATTTATTATTCAAGATAGCATCACATAGAACAAATGGGAAAGAGTTGATTGTAAAAAATTATCTGTGAGAGCCCTACTGGGAAGAAAAATCCATGTTAAGGAAAATGTAAAGAGTTTAGAGTTCATGAAGAATCAACTAAAAATAATGTTCAGAACAAAATGTATCAGGAGATAATAAAAGTTTACAACCACATGTAATACTCAAAACAAATGGAAAGACTCAATATAAGTATGCTTTTTATTCTTGCTTTAAACAGTATCAGGACCTCTGAGCTCTGTGACAGCCAGGCCCCCAACCCCTGGCATGATCAACCATCTAGGACCTCTGCAGAGGACTTCTCCCTTCACGCACCCTGCTTTCTGAGTTATCAAAACACATTAGCACATCTGTATGGTCAAGCCAAGCAGTGGACTTAGTTTAAGAGTCCAGGCTTCACCAGTCTCCTACATATGGAGGGCTTAGTTTGGTTCCACTTAGGTCCAGAGCTGTCAATCTAGAGTTCGTGAGTTTCCACAAGTTTGGTTCAGCTGTCTCTGTAGATGTCTCCATCATGATCTTGACCTCCCTTGCTCGTATATTCCCTTCTCCCTCTCTTCGACTGGATTCCCATGGATTCCCAGAGCTCGACCTGGTGCTTGGCTGTGGATCTCTGCATCGGGTTCCATCAGTTACTGGGTGGAGGCTATAGCTTCTCTGGAGCAGAAAAGAATATATATGCAGACAGTGATAGAGAAATCGATCAAGTCTTGAGCCCCTGGTACCTCATCTTCGCTATCTTTAACATCCAGAATTCCTGAATCCTGTTCAGACTTTGGGCTTCTGCTCTCCGTCTCTGCATCAAAGATTGCATAAACATCTTTCTTAGATTTTTCCCTTGCTACCTAGCTTTGCAACATTGTTGCAAGACCATGTTATCCTGGTGTCTTTGCTGTTGGGCTTGCTTCATGGCTGTCTCCAATTTTGTTTGAATGTTTGCAGGTGCTCTCCAGAAAGTCTTTGAGATCAGACATAGAAACATTCCTTATCTCTTCGCAAAGCATGGGATCTTCTTCCCCCATCACCTTGCAGAATCAATAGTGGCTCACTTGAGACAGATAGGTGTGTTCCAGATGCTCCAGGGTCTTCTGTGCAGGATACTGCCTTTGGTTCTCATCTGGTCCCTCAGTGTGCTATACATCTCTGGGACTGAAAGGCACAGCATTAACTTAGCAACAGCGGCAGAACTATTCCCCTGTAGTGGTCGGCACTGCTTCAGCTCTCCCATGGCTCCTGCCGGTCCTCACCCTCATGCTGCAGTCTTCTATTAGCATCTGTCACTTGGCTTTTGAGTTTCTGGGCTTCCCCTCGTCCTCTCGGCAGTTCTGTAATAGAGTCTGCAAAGACCTGGTAGCGAAAGCTCCACATTTTCTCAATTTCTCGGTCATGATTTCAGATGCGAGTTTCTAGCTTCTCCATGACTCGTCCATGTTCCTCACCATCATAAACAGACTCGGTAAGTGAGCAAACAGACACCAGGCAGCTACCATGACTCGCTCACTGTATGCAGTAGGTGCTAAAAACAAGGAATCTGTAGCCTCCAGAGCGTGGGCCCAATACAGGCGGTGTCTGTGCTCTCGATCTCCCTCAGCACCCACTGGAGCTCTGCGGCCCTCTCCAGGCTCTCCTCCCCATCATAAGGGCACGACCGTGCGGCCCTCACCCAATGAGTACCTGTAGGGTGCCAAGGCGCCACAACCCTGCCGTCATTTCCTGCCTCTCAAGCAGCTTCGGCCCCGCCCCAGGCGCTTGGCGCGCTTTCCCCGAATGGCACGATCCAGTCGCCAATCGTGAGCTGACTCGTAAAATCAGGAGCGGCCAGAGCCATTCAGACTCGGACACGTCTCAGGCTTTGTTCTGCACGGCGCGCCAGGGTCCGGGGTCCTTCGCTATCAACCTCAAGTTGTGCGCTCCCAATAAAAGTACGTTCTGAGAAGAATCCTGTTGTGATCGTCTCTTCTGCTGGCTGACGCGGCGTGCCACAAGTACCCTTGCTCCCTCAGCCGAGACTCTGGCCCCAAAGTCTTGATCCTTAGCACAAGCATCTGTGAAACCACATGTGGCCTCCAGGTCCTTTCCTAGACGCAAAACACACCACAAGTACAAGAGCAGCCAACCAACCTCAAAAATGTCTCTCCCTGAAAGAAAATAATCAAGCAATAAACTGATCAGTCGGTGTCTGACATGTGCCATATGGAGTAAAGGAGAACACGTACCTGTGTGAAACAATAGGCCACGTATGGAAATCTGATGGTTTGCCCCTCCTGGTCCATTTACTGGTTCACTTTGGAGAAATGCATCTTTCACCTATTCTCCACCCATGGTTTTGGATGAAGTGGGACCTACCATTATTCCAGAAGAAGGCAGTGATCCAAACCTGGCTAGTCAGAGCATCCAGCCATGGCCGACTTAATGGGTATGGATGGGTATAACACCTAACACCCAAGTCAACCCAACAGGAGCTAACTCTGGTCTGCTGCAGTAGCTGGGCTGGGCTCCAGAGCAGATGACCTCGGTTCAAATACGGTTGCACTCATTACCAGATGTAAGAACTTGGCAAAGTTATCTGTTCCCTGGTGGTTCTAGGTCAAAGACGAACATTCCTGGCCTTAGGCCTATAAGATGGTGGTGGGATATTTGTATACCGTGATTGGTGTAATAAAAAAGCTCAACCGCCAATAGCTAGGTGGGAGGTATAGGCGGGACTTCTGGGCAGAGAAAGAGGAAGGAGGGGATGAATACAGGTGCGTGAGAGGTGAGAGGAGACACGGAAGAAGCAGAATAGCCGTACATGACAGCACATAGATTAATAGAAATGGGTGAAGTTATAAGAGTTAGTTAAAAACAAGCCTAAGCTTCCATAATTAATAAGTCTCCATATCACTATTTGGGAGCTGACAAGTGGGACAGAAAGACTATTTACAACACTGCTTAATATGATAAATATAAAATGATTAAAATCATACCTTATACCCATTAAATATTAGTTGGCGAATGCTAATGAGCTCAGTTAGGGGGAATTTGGAGAAAGTGTCTCTGCCATGGACATCTTGCTAACACCATGGCAAGAGCCTGAATTAAGTCAGGCCCCAGGGAAGCGGAGAGCCGAGAGATTAGAGAAGAGGGAGCCTGGCCCCAGGAGTTAAGCTGCAGGATCTAGATGTGCCTGGTGCCATCTGCACTCCGGAATTCTCTCGTTATGTTAGCCAACAAATACTGTTTCGTTTTGGAGGTTAAACTTGGTTTCTGTCTCTTGCCTAATACAGGCAGTATTCTGCCTAATACAGGCAGCAACTTCAGGTCGCGGTAAGAATTAAGCAGGTGTCATAGGCGCCAAGTGGAATCAGAACCAGCCCAGCGTGGTCTGTGATAAGTAGCTCAGAGTAAGGACGGGAGATGGCGGGACTCAAACTCTGATAGCTCCAGCAGCTGGACCAGAAAATATCTAGGAAGAAATCCAGGTATGTTACACCAGAAGCAGTATAGTTTTTCATCAAAGAAAAGTTACCTTCTAGACATTAAAAGAAAATGCCATTTCGAAGATTTTTTTTAAAAAAAAATAAACCACCCCTCCCCAGAACTGGGGTCTGGAATACTATCTATCCTTCACCTGGGTGGAGGGGATAAATCACCAAGCCTGCAGAAGTGACTCCCAGACAGAGGGAAGAAGGACCTTCAGTTTTACATCTGATAATCTTGTCAGTTGAATGTGCTGGCATCTTCAGAGAGGATAACTTCAAAGAGATTCCTTTCAGGAAATTAGAAGGCTCAAAACCCATTGCCTTGTCTGGAAGTTTCCATCCAGGCAGGGCTCTGTGGGATCCTTTAGACCTGAGTCAGAGCTGGCCTCTGCCAGGAATTATTCATATGCCCCGTAACTCCCATGGAGAACTTTCTCCTTGGGGCAGGGAGGAGGGCACTATGTAACACCTCCCCTTGTAGACCAGGCTGGCCTGGAACTCACAGAGATCCGCCTGCCTCTGCCTCCCGAGTGCTGGGATTAAAGACGTGTACCACCACTTCTTTTCCACTCTTGGCTTTCTTTGAAGAAATCCCAGCTATCTCTCAATTATCCCAAGCTGAGCAGAAAAGACTTCATCTTTCCACAGGGCAGCATGCAGGTTGTATACAGCTCAACAAAGCATGGTTTCATATCTGAGGATTCAGATTTAGTAAGCGCTCTGCCGGAACAAAGGCAGTTGGCGTGACACCATGGAGGGAGCAGATACAAAGGGAGGGGAAGGACTGTAGAAAGGGCCTCATGGCTCCCAAACTGCTTCCTTTTCTTCTCTCCTCCTGGAGCAGTCAGCAGAGGCGCCCTCATTTAGAAAGTTCATCACAATTTTATTGCCTTGAATTGCCCAACAACCATAAAGGAAATATTGAAAATGTAAATCCCCACTGTGCTCCTCTTAAGGTTAGTATCCATTACCAAATCCACCCTCATTTCATTAAGGTTGCAAAATTGAGATTGTAGATTTGCTCAACAAAAGAAATGAAGAACTAAAAATATCCAGAAAATGTACCTTTAAAAAAAATGTGCACACACACCACACGTGCTCATAGAGAAGGCAAAGTCAAATGCTGTCTTCAGTTGCTCCCCCTCCCCCCTTTTTGAGCGTGGTCCCCACTAGTTCCCCGGATCTGTCTCTTCCCTCACAGCAAGCATCTTACAAAATTAGCCATCTCCCCAAAATGCCTTTCTGACAAGAGAGCGTGAAGAAAATCTATAAAAACATTAGCCACCAAGATATCATTTAAAAAAAAGAAGAAGAAGAAAAGAAAAGCAGGCCACAGGCATCTACATACACCATTCTCTACTAACACAAATAGCAGAAATGTTGGCACTCCCCCAGCCCCTCCCCCAGAAAAGCTCAAACGAACGGCTTCTGTCCAGCGTTAGTGTGAAAATCTGCTCTAATAGTTGCAGGTAGGAACACAGAGCAAATTGCTTTTCTCGTTGTCTTGCTGAATATGTAGTCAATCAAAAGAAAGAAGAATTAAAGACGCAGCTGGTGAAAGGCCTGGGATATTTGTCAACTATTGTGTAACAGACTTTTCCTGGGGACATGCGACACACACACACACACACACACAGTTGCACACGCACACTCACACCTAACTGTCCCAGAAAGGGAATCCCCAATAGAACAAAGTATTGTACCAAAGTCTGACTTGGAGAACCAGTGAGTTTTTATTGGGGTAACAAACAGGACCATGGGTGAGGGGTTCCTTAGAAGAGTAAAGATGATGCAGAAGCACAGCTACATTACTGACAGGTTCACCCCAAACCAGGCGTTGACTCCAGGAAGGGGTACCCCATCGCTTTCTATACAATTTGCAGGCAACTCAACCGTCTAAGAACTCTCCTCTCCACAGTTGGCCTAGTCAGCCTCCTCACCCAGCAGCCCCTTCTATGATGCCGTGGAAAGGCCTTCTAGAATCTTCCAAGTTTCCACTTTCCCTGACATATGACCTTCTGTTTACTTGCAGAGTCTCATGAGCTTTCCTCTCCCTGTCCCTCTCAGAGGCAGTGTTTCAATTTGGAAGAAACCACCATATAACATACAAAGTAAGATGTGAGGGGCGTGGAGCCCAAAGGCCACGCTGTGGCTGCCCTTAATAGTCTCTCGTAAAGATGCTCCCCGGCATTAAATAGTTCCTGCCTGGCCAAGGTGGTGCCTTAGGCACAGACAGCCTGAGGCTAATGCCTGGCTGTCTCTTGGCCTGGGACTGAGAGCATTTGCAGTTAAGAATAAATCCATCCAAGACTAAAAGTGCTATGAATATAGAGCGGTGATTAGGCAAGATTTAAAGGAAAAGAAGTGGGCCCTTTCTTGCCAGATGAAACGAGTTTATTACTGCTAAATTAAGCCAAAAATGAAAGCCCTGTGCATTTGCCGCTGATCCCAGGCAGATGCTTCCAATAGCCTTCCCTGTTGCAGTGTTGAGCCCCCTAAGGCTGCCAGGTTCCTCCCATTGACACGGGCCTAGTAAGTCTCGGGCCCATCAAAACCAATGTCCTCCCTGTTCATAAATGTGTTCTTTTTATTGTCATGAAGCAAAATCCATAGACAACACATCATATCTACTAAAAGAATTTGAAATTTTTTTAAAAAATCATAACCATTCAATTGAACTATCAAAGAGAGTACATACAATACAGGTAGCATTGTTTAGAACATCTGGTCTCAGGTGCCCTAAAAGAGACCTATAGCATTCAAGAGCGGCCCCGGCCGACAGCACTGGTTCTCAATCTGTGGGTCATGACCTCTTTGAGGGTCACAGGGGTCACCTAAGATCACTGGAAAACACATATATTTACATTATGATTCATAACAAGCAAAATTACAATTGTGAAGTAGCAATAAGAATAATTTTCTGGTTGGGGGTCAGCCCGACATGAGAGCTGTGTTAAAGGACAGCAGTGTTAGCAAGACTGAGAATCTGCTCGGCAGGACCTCTGAGGACGCTCCTGGATCTCAGACACCACAAGAGTTTGAAATGCACTGGAAATGCTGCCTGTCTCTAGTCCAGGTCCAGAAAGAGCAGAATGCAATCTCAAACTGTTTATACAACTGTTTTATTCATGGAAAATTGAGTATGTGCTAAATTATACAGAGAACTCCTGGCCTTTAGATGGAAAACAGAAGTTGGGTTTTTAGACTCAGATAATTACAAACATACTTTCACCTACACAAAGTTCAGGAAGTTTCAGTTGTGCGGGTTAGGGTGATGGAGGCTCGCTGCACACTAAAAAAGTACCTGAGCTAATTAACTGAACTGTGGGAAAGACCAGCTTAGGTTTGCAGTTTGGGTCTATGGTTTTGGTCTATGATTTCTTGATGCCATTGCACTGGGCCTGCAACATCATGGTACATCATGGCACATCATGGTACATCATGGCACATCATGGTACATCATGGCATTTCATGGTACATCATGGCACATCATGGCACATCATGGCATATCATGGGTACATCATGGTATATCATGGGTATATCATAGCATATCATGGCTGGAACACACAGCAAAGGAGACCTGCTCACCTCAAGGTAGACAGGAAACAGAGAAAGGGGCAGGGTTCCAATATGAGCCTTGAGGTCACATTCTATTGACCTAACTTCCTTCTACTGGACCCTACCTCCTTACGAATTCACTATCTCCCAAGACACCACAGGCTGGGGACAGAGCCTGGAGGACATGGAAGATCTAAACTGTGACATTGCATTAGCCCAGCGTATCTCAGATTTCACTCATATTTTCCTGAGTCCAGGGAGGCAGAGTGCTCACATACACAAATTACGTCAACCTGCTCATCAAAGATCAGCGGTAGAGGACAACAGAAGCCTAGGAGTCATAATGAACAAAGTCTCAGGATAGCTGCCTCCGACACATACCCTACCTGCGCTGCAGGTGGGGGACTCTGGAAAACAGTCCACCATGCATTTTGTACCCCAGAGTGACATGGCGTACTGGGATAAAGTATTGAAATATATCCTAGCTCTGTTAAGGACTGAGATGAATGCAGCCCAGGCTGCCTTGGCCAGCTTCTCCTAACCTCAGGATGCTGCATTCCAGTACATTCTCCCTGGACCAATCCAAGACCACCTGGGAAACTGTTCTACTATCAAGAGATAATTCTTCGTTCTAGAGGACAAACCCTAGTATACTGGGACATGTAGCACCCCCGGCCTCTGCTCATCACTGGGGTTGCCAATCTCTTCCATCTTAAACACAACATCCAAAATTCTTTCCAGGCATTAGTGTCCATAGAGGACACTGTACTGGCCTCAGCTAACTTCTCCAATTAACAGCAATGGATTAGCTGTTTCTGCAGTAGACAGAAACATAATGATGCACTTTAACCTCTTCATTTAAAACACGGAAGTGACCCTCAGAATGGGTAATTCCCACCCACAAAGCCATTCCGTGGCATATTTATGGCTATATTGTGTAGGTCTTCTGCATCTTTGCTGAGTCCTACATCCATTCCTGAGTTTAATCTCAAATCTGAGGGTTTTTTTAATGCTTACAATAGACAGCTTTTTATAACTATGACAAATATAGCAGAGGGGGCCCGTTTGTTTCCGTGTACAGCTTCAGAGATTTCTGGACCAGTGGTTTAGTGATACATTGTGATAGGAACTGTGTGATGGAGGGAAGCCTAACTCACAGCATCCAGGAAGCAAAAGAGAGAGAGCGGGAGGAGCAATGCTAGAGATCACCTTTAGAACACACTCTGGATGGCTCACTTCCTCCTGCCAGATCCCACATCCTAGGCAAAGCAAGAGACCACCTTAAGAACACATTCTGGATGGCCAACTTCCTCTAGCTAGACTCTTCCTTGCCCCGTGCTACCTCTCGCCTGCAAGAACCACGCGGGACACAGGATCCTTCTGCAGAAAAGCTTTATGTCTCTTGGGAGCTAGAGCATAAGCCACATGGCGGAGACTCAGATCAGATGGAACCCATCCCTTATATAGGAAACAGACCCTGCTTCGGACGTGTCATTCTTGGATTGGTCAACTGCTCCCAGTCCCAGGTGAATGCCTCGGGAGTAGGCGGGGACAGCAGTGGTGGAAAGTTACCGAGCACATGTGCGTTCACCTGGTGGTGAAGCCGGATGTCAGCGCCATCTTGATGATGGAGAATGTGGCTGCGGCCTTCTACATCTCCCCCTAATTTTAATTCTTTGCAGAAAGGCAACTCCCTCAAAAGGTAAAGATAGAGGTCGCACTTCCCGAAATAGAAGCATTAAAATGGGCTTACACGGAATCTGTCCCTAGGCTCATGACACCTGGAACCTATCCGGCCTGCCCTCTGCCATTTTTCTGGGAAAGGGGATATACGGCAGGAAACCCTTATGCAGAGCGACTTATCTCTCAGAGAGGGCCATTCTCTGTGCGATGCTTTTCAGCTCGACAACCTTCAGGGCTAGCTAAGCCAAGCACTCCACCCTGTGCCATGGACCACAGTCCTAGGGGTGCAGGAGCTGGTTGGCTTAAACCTTACTGCTTTAACATAGATAACCACATATCAGAAGAGGCTCCCTGTTCCAGGGCAGCCAGCGCTGTGCAAAAACCACTTTGTCCCTATGGCTTTGGGATTAGAGTCAGCAGACCATCCAGAGGAGAAACACTATTCCATAGCGTAGGACTGTTCCAAACATTCCAACCCCCACCCATTCTTTGAAGTAGGAGATGAAGGACACAATCCAGGACTGGAATTCTTTGGCCAAGCTTATGTCCACTCGCGTGGAGTTGATTGTCACGATGGACCGTCTCAAGGAGGACAGCAAATCATCAAAATTCTCCTGCAAGATATAAAGACAATTCTCGGGACAAGTTAGCCACTTTTATAAAGTTCTCATATGGTACACTGGTCACACATAAGGCTGGAGTTTTCCATTCATAGCCCAATTGGGCAAGCTGCCATAAGCTATCCACCTGTTCTTTATTCTACCTCTAATAGATGTATCTATGGTCGCCTGTTGATCCAGGGCTGTAGCCACTGTGGTAGATAACTGATTGAGGGTCTCTGTTTTTCATGATATAGGCCATGTTGCCATTTAAAAAATTTATAGTGAACAGAGCCATGGCAATAGCCATTCTTGGCATCGGGGGCAATTCCATTATTCCCCCTTTTTTCGATTTTAACAAGAACTAGTAAGTTCTCCAGTCCAATTACCTTGAAGATAACTAGACAATTGCTTAATAATCTGGGATCGCAGGGGCGCAACTCTCCAGCTGCATCAAGAAGTTTGTCAAGATTAACCTTAGTATCTAATTTTTAATTTGAATAACCATGGCATTTTGTAACCTGTCTTGAAGATACCCATAGTGTTTAGCAGAAATAACTGACAGGATAAGGGAAACTGATAGCAAGCAATAACTGACAAATCAAGGGGAAAATCCAGCAGCAAAGCAATGTACAGCAACAACAGCACAGCAATAACTGACAGACCAAGGGCAGGAGCTGGACCATCCCTCAGGAACCTGCCAGCTCCGCAGCAATCAGGTCAGACAGCTCCATAGCAGAGGCTTTGTCCTCAGGCCTCTGGACAGATGAATCCACAGCATGAATGTCAGTAGATGTATGTCAGCATTTCTAGAAAAAAACATCTCCCAAAATAACATTTAAGAGTATTAAAAAAACTCAGTGTAAAAATTTAGCACAGTCAGTACTGGAAGTAGGCTGGTCTTGAACTTAGAGATCTACAGGTCTCTGTTTGTTGATATTAGATTTAAGATTTATTGGCTCCCGTATTTCTTGTCGGTACGGTGGCCTCGGGCTCCAGAGCCCGCCCGCCATCCAAGGGCTGTGTGCGGCCCTGGGCCTGCTCGCTGCGCGGATCCCCGTGTCCCAGGCCAGGAAGTGGCGGCTCCACCCCCAGGCGCCTCCGCCTTCCCTGCGGGGCCAGCCCAGTCCTCCGCGGATGTGTTGGTGGGGGAGTGTGGCGGGAGCCGACACCCAGACCGAGGCGGCACAGGCGGCGACATCTCAAGGTCCGCGCCAGAGCCGCTGCGGCTCAAGGGGCCGATGGGAGAGGCGGCGACCAGGGCAGCTTTTCTACTAGCCAACTCTCAACATCTGTGCCATAGCAAAAGTGGCTGTAAACTCTCACAGATCCAGCCAACGACCCAATCACCCCAAAATCCAAGGGCCCTTCACATCCACCTCCCTGCGGATCCTGAAACACCAGACAAGCCAAGCATATACACAGCAATCTTTCAGGAGGACTTGAGTTCTTAAAATCTTAAGTCGCACTATGTAGATATAATACGGTACTGCCTGTTTACTGCGTCTAAACCTTAATTGCGCTTTTATCATGATAATTACGACCAGCCCTGCCTGAAGTCAGCAAACTTTAGCATAGCCAAATGGAACCAAGCCATTTTAGCCTCAGAGACCCTCATAGTTCCAGGTACATTGTAAGCCCTCTGGCCCGGCTGCCTGTGGCACCGCTCCCATTCCTGGCACCACCGTGACACCCTCCAGGCCAGGCACCAACCGAGCCGCACCAATTGAGCCGGCGCAACGTGCTCCCCACCATAGCCACAGAGCAAAGCTCCGCTCCAGCTGCCCTCCAGCCCCAGCTGCACCCACTCCGAGCCCAAACCGGTGTACGGAGCAAAGCGGAATTCAGAGAAGCAGGCTTGCTGGTCTGTAATCACTGAAAGGACCTCATTTAATCTTTTAGGGAATTTGGGCGTTGTTAATCTCTCTGGCTGCTTCCTGCTGTATTTGGGCCGGTGCATTTTAGGGGTATACATTACAACATTTCAGGAGGTCTCAGTGATTCAAACCACGTGGATCTCAAGCACATACTTAGGCTCCCATCCTCCGTGGAGGCGAAAACAGAACCTCTCCTCCAAAACATAAGCCCATGTTTTAAATTTAAACTACCTTTTTTAGCAGTTCCTAAATTCAAATATCTTTCTCCTGTCCAGTACATAAAAAACAACATGAACAACATAACATAAAGCTTTTGACCTTGTAAATCAGCCTTCTCCCCCATTTTTACTTTCTTAGAATCACGGGGGGGTCCTTTTTAACTTATTTTCTTTTCTGTCTCCCCCATTCTTTACCGGAGGGTCATTTTTAACTTATCTGGGTGCGCGCACAACCTCCCACTGCTGCTCAGTTTCTGATATGCTCTCTGGACTTTAGAGCGTACCTCTCTGAGTATGCATGCCTGCAGTTCTGAATCCTCCTTGTGTCCAAGGGGTCTCCGGCGGTGCGAGTAGTTGTCAGGGTCCCTCGGCGTCGCGGGGTTTCGAGCACCAGTTGTCTCACGCTTCCGTCTCGCCTGCAAGAACCATGCGGGACACAGGATCCTTCTGCAGAAAAGCTTTATGTCTCTTGGGAGCTAGAGCATAAGCCACATGGCGGAGACTCAGATCAGATGGAACCCATCCCTTATATAGGAAACAGACCCTGCTTCGGACGTGTCATTCTTGGATTGGTCAACTGCTCCCAGTCCCAGGTGAATGCCTCGGGAGTAGGCGGGGACAGCAGTGGTGGAAAGTTACCGAGCACATGTGCGTTCACCTGGTGGTGAAGCCGGATGTCAGCGCCATCTTGATGATGGAGAATGTGGCTGCAGCCTTCTACACTTCCTCCTAAAGTTCCAAGTGTTTTATGAAATACGATCACCAGCTGACGACCTAGGCTTCTACACATGAGCCTGTGAAGGATATTTTATATTCAAATTATAATAAACCTTCAAAGAACCACTTTAAATAATTGTGTTTTATTCCCTTTTATTGCTTTTCCTCAATGGATAATATGTGGGTAAAAAGTCATGTGGAGAGAGAGAGAGAGACTGGGGCTCACCTGAGCTTTTGAAAACCTCAAAAGTCACCACCAGTGAGTGACTCAACTCCTCCAGCAAGGCCACACCTACTTCAGAAAGGCCACGCCTCCTAATCCTTCCAAAACAGTTCCACCAACTGGGAGCCAAGCATTCAAATACATGAGCCTGGGGGTGGGAGGGACTGGTAGGAATTCTCATTTAAATCACCATGGTCTGGAACTATGCTGGTTAGCTTTTGTCAACGTGACACACTGGTGTCATCTGAGAAGAGAGAGCTTCAGTTGAGGAATCACCTCCATCAGATTGTCCTATAGATGGTGAATGGAGGCATTTTCTTGATTAGGGATTGATATGAGAGGGCCCAGACTATGATGACCTGTGCTGTCCCTAGAATAGGATCATGGGGTTGTGTAAGAAGTTAATCTGACTGGGCAGGCAGTAGTGTTGTGTACCTTTAATCCCAGAAACCTTCAAAACAGACCCATGAAGTTGGAGTCATTTACCTCTTCACAAATAAGCAAAATGAGACCCTGAGAGGTTAAGATGTTGGCCCAAGATCACATAGTTAGTAGGGTGAAAGAGCTAAAATTTTCCAAGTCTCCCTTCCCGCACGCCATGTGCTATCCACTATGCTATCGTTCTTGTTGTGCATGAATAGTATTTCTGCCCCCTTCATTTACTTCTCCTATCTCAGTTGAGTCTCTGTTTATTCACTTCTCAGTCAAGCCAGATAAAACAAAACCAACAACAACAACAAAAGCTAATACTCCAGTATATCTACAAATTAAAACATGTTTAGTTTGGTCTTGCTGAAGCAGGATCTCACAGGGTACCTCAAGCTAATCTCTAATTAGAGATCCCCCGGCTTTAGTCTCCCCAGAGTTGAGACTGTAGACATGCACCATCACTCCTGGCTAAAGTTAGTTTTAACTATTAAAAAAAAAAGTGTCCCCTTTAGTTCCTTCATGTTATTAAATAATATGGCTATTGTACTCTTTAAGAAATCAGCTAGCTATAATGACATAAAACAAGGAAGAGGAAATTAATGTACTCACACAGAGATGTCGTTGTAGGTCTTAAGCGAGTGTGCGGAAAGCAGTCCTTAAGTGATAGCAAACGAGGGGATCCAGGAACCTCACTGGTACTCCCCAGTTTCTCTGACAGGCCTGGGTGGGGTGGAGTGACCCTACTACTAACCACTCTGTTTCTAATTTGATCCTTGGAAGCATCAATATGAAATACCCTGCTCTGGAAAGAGCAAAGGTACCAGCATGTTGACTGAGATAATCAGCAAGATTGGCAGAAGAAATGGATGTGAAAATATCCACAGAAGTCTAAAAATATAGGTGCTGCCAGGCAATGGTGGCGCACCTCTTTAATCCCAGAACTCAGAAAGCAGAGGCAGGCAGGTCTCTGGGAGTTCAAGGCCAGCCTGGTCTACAAAGAGAATTCCAGGACAGCCAGGACTGTTACACAGAGAAAACCTGTCTTGAACAAAAACAAAATAAATAAATATAAATAAGTAAATAAATAAAGGTGTTAAAAAGATATAGAAACACAAAACAAGGCATTTGCTTTCTTCCAATTTTCCTCTATTTAAAAATCTTTAAAACCAAAAGGTTAAATTTAAGGATGATACAAGTAAAACCAGTAATAAAGCCTTAAATGCCTCTGAGATCTCAGGCTGTGACATGGTACTTCAAATTGCCTCATAAGCATGGGTCTGAACAGGCTTTTAACAAATCCACTCCCTCCAGTACGCTCATCACACCAAAAAGTATATGGAAAAAGAAAGACAAGGAGGAAGGCCTCAAGAAAAATCCAAGACAAAAAACTTTCTGGAGTGGCCTGAGGCAAATGAAAACTAAGAATCATTTCTGGAAAGTACCAGCAAATTCCCCCAGATAAATTGATGCTAAAAGCGCTGAGCAATCTCTAATGTGTAGATGGTAAACCCCTCCAAAACACTGACTGATTGGCCAAGAGCTTACAACTCGCTTCCATACAGAACCAATACCCAAAGTTATTTCCAGCCAGTGGGTAAACAAGCCAACATGTTGATCAAGTACATTTTTCATTTCTGATCTAATTGCCTGGGCATTGCATAGTCAGAGCCACAGATCATTTCAACCTTGCAAATGTGTTCATTAAATGTTCTTATTTCCAGGGGCAGAATCCAAGTGTGCCACATAGCTCATAAATATTAATACCTGGACCACACTTCCCCCTCACAGTTTCTCCCCTGTAGATATTACTAAACAACTAATGGGAACACATAACAGTTTGTAATTACTTTTTGTTTTTAAAGGAAAGGTATAAATTCAGGTTTCTGTGCCTGAAGCAATAATCTGATTTATATTTGTAGGCCTATATCTTATAGTAGCACATGTTTATGCAGAAAGCAAGCTTAAGCGTGCATTAAATAATTTCAAATGACTTGGCTGGCACCTTGAAAGATAAATTGGCATATAAAAGACCCCAAGGGTGAAGGGAAGGAGAAACTGTCCACAGATACTGTTCCCTTCCAACTGTCCTTTTCGTAATAAATTACGGTCTTTTCTTTACCTCATCTACCGGACTGATACTGCTGTGACAATAAGTTTGTAACTTGTCCTTGACATGTATATGTAACCCAGTGATGCTCTTTAGACAATAAAGACAACTCAGGCTATGCCTCAGGGTAATTAGGTGGCGCGTATTTGCAATTCTGATTCACCTTCAAAGGCTGCAAAGGCCATTGTATTTAGGTATGTGCACCCTACAACACTCCTGGCATTTTCCTGTACGTTGGATGGAGGTTGTGCACTTGCCACTTTCCCCTTGTTTGCTGTTAACCTCACCTACCCCAGTGACCTTTCAAAGTTATATTCACAGAAAGACGTTCGGTTTACAAGGGAAACAATGTAATACCGCCACATTTTTAATAACTTATAAAAATACGTGCCTAACAAAAGACCACATCTTAGCCAATGAATTTATTCTCAGCGGTCAATAAGAGTCTAGTGAGTTAAAAAAAAAAAAAAAAAAAAAAAACCTCCCCTCCCAATAGCTTGAGCCTGGATGTGTTCCCGAGCTGGCCCATGATCAAAATGAGATCACTCTAAAAGGTCACTCCTTCGATAAGCATTACGCTCCCCCGTAGCAATCTTTTTGTCTTAGATTATTGCTACAGACTATGAAGTCTATTCACAAGAACGTATTGCTGATAGTTCTGGGGGCTGAGAAGACCAGGCTCAGTGGCAGAACGTTCTCTGACTGATCAAGGCCAGTTTTAGACTCATAGATAACATCGTTGTGCGGCTGCCACTCACTCACGTAGCAGGAGAGCTAAGCTGGTTCTCTGGGAGCTGGGGGTGTAACTCAGTTGGTAGAGCATTTGCCTATCATATACGGTGCTCTGGGTTCTACCTCCAGCACCGTATAAATCAAGGTGCTGGCTCATGCTTGCAATGCTCTCATGCAAGAGACGAAGGCAGGAAGAATATCAGACGTTCAAGATCATCCGTGGCTACATAGTGAATTAGTTCCCTGGAACCTCTTCATAGGAGCTATGCCTGTCACAGAGGCTAATATTCTCCCAGGTCCTCACCTCCTAATTCCATAATCCCAAAGGATGTATTACACATATGAATTCCAAGAAGACATAAATGTTCAAACCATAGCAAACTTTTCCTCAGTTTCCCTGCCCTGGATTATTATACTTTGTTTTCTTCTTTCCAACACTGAGTTACCCCACCCTCTGCTCTTCTTTGAGTCAAGTGCCACTGCACCAACCCAGTGAGCGTGTCCACCGTGGGCTGAGCTGCTCCTTGGACATCATTGCATTGACTGTCACATATCAGGAGAGAATTAGAGAGGCAAAAACTGCACACTCACTCGGAAAACGGTCCGTTTCTTTTCAGACTTCCCTTCCCGCTATAATAAGTGATATCCACATGCATGTCATTTCCTCATTTGTGGTAGTTGTCTGCTCCCCACTACTGGGGCCATTTGGGATGCAAGCCATGAGTAATTCACAATTACTGTGAGCAAACTCTACAAAGAGCCCTTCCTTCCCATTGACCCAAGAGTCGTGGGGATGAGGACCGAAAGCAGCATAAAACAAGGACACATACAAACACTAACCTATAGTAAGCTAGAGCGGGCATGGGTCCATTATAAATCATAGCAACTTTAAATAAATCTCATCAATTATGGTCAAATAAAGAGCTTCAGAGCAATGAAAGGGAAGGGGATTGGAGGCAGCAGAAATGCACCTAAGGAAGTCTCAAATGGGAAGGGGTAAGAAGCCCTGTCTGATTCGTGTTTAACACGAATTTAAACACCAGGTTTAAATTCGTTTAACACGAATTTAAACACCAGGTTACTCTGGTGTTTATTAAGGACAACAAGGAATACTTTGTCCCCAAATGGACCAAAACAATAAAGTTGTGTAGTAAAGAAGAGGGAAAGTGGGACTCACATCTACCCCAAGAGCAGGATAAAGGGATAGTGGATGGAAATTGCTAAGAGGAAACATGGGGATTAAGGGGGATTCATGCAAAACACAGGCCAGGGTATCCAGAAAGATAATGGGAGGTGAGAACCTGAATCAGATGTGGAGGTGATAGGGTACCAGAGGGGGGATTTGGAATTTGGATTGAATCGATTTAGAAGGATTCTTACAGTTGAAAACAAGACCTAAGGACAGACTAACCATAAAAGTTTTGAAGAAGGCTAGCTATAGTTGAATTGGAAAAAAATGTTTGCCAGTAATCACCATTTCATACACAAAGAATTCCTCTCTGAACCCTTTCTCTGCTCAACACTTGGAAAGCTTTATTCATTGTTTTATGAGAAAACAAGAAACATTGGTTTGTCTTTAAATAAGATGGGGACAAATAATGTTGATGACAAATCTCTCCTTGCAAACAAGCATTTGTGTGTTTGTGATGCTTTTTAGACGGGTGATCTCCTCCCTACGATGTCCTCAAACCACAGCCAGAAAGAGCCGACAAAAGCTCTGAGCACAGAAAGCCAAGGGGTTAATATTAGCGTTCCAGGGCCCCCTCTGAACAGCACAATCGCCAACTGTTTTTCCTGCCTCGACAGCAGGAACACATGTTCCAGCTTAGTCCACGCTGCACCAGCTATTGCAAATGCATCACAGGGAAGGGGTTTCCTCTGAAAATATTTGAAGCTATTTAAAGTAACTGCAAACATGTGTGGGCTTGCTTTGGGGACATTTTCTCCCATTGTTACCGGGGCCATGGCGGTCTGTTCACCACTGTTTTCTCCCCTTTGGTTATGGATGACAGGTGAATTTTTACTGTATTTTGATCTCCTCCTCACCTCGAAACTTTCAGATATGTTTTTAGATGGGTGTGTTGAACACAGCAGTGTTTTCGCAACGTGTGCTCTAGGGAGGCTCTTTGGTAAGCTTAACATTTTAGAGCTAACAAGCCATTGGTGAATGCCTTCCAATGCTTAACTGAAAATATAAGGTTGTTTCCCCAACTTCTATGTCAGCACAGATGGTTTTGCTCATATGGATACTTTAAAATTATACTTTAGTGCTAAGTATATTCATTTACAAAGCATAGCAATTTGAAGATTTATTTATTTATTTATTTTAAAAATAATTACCTTTCATACAGAATCTGCACTTAAATACATATTTCAAATATGGTAAAGAATTTAGCAGTTTGCTTTTTTATTTTTTGAAAGAGCATCAAAACATCTGGCCCCTGGGTTGCTAGTGGGTGCTGTTTTCCTTCTTCTATTTTGTTGGCGTCTTTATCATGAATATATCTTCTTGTCTTAGAAAATGAGGGAATAGGGCTGAGGAGACAGCTTAGCTGGTAAAAACGTTTGCTGTTTGCTAGGGGAGAAGGCCTGAATTAGGATACCCAGACCCGCATAGAAAAGCTGGCACAGTAGCGAATGCCTGTAGCCCCTAGGCTGGTTGGGTGGAATGGAGAGACAGGCAGAGTCCCAGATCTAGTCTAGCCAATCCATTAGCTTCAGGTTTAATGAGAGATCCTGACTCGGCAAATAATGTGGAAAAAGATAGAGGAAGACAGCTAGCACTGACCTGCGGCCTAGGCCCACACGCACGCACCACAGAGAGAGAGAGAGAGAGAGAGAGAGAGAGAGAGAGAGAGAGAGAGAGAGAGAGAGAGAGAGAGAAGGGGGAGGAAGAGGAGGAGATAGAGAAGGAGGAAGAAGAAGCAACATTTCCTCTACTTCGTCCTGTCTAGCTCAGAGTATAGTGCTACTGCAGATTGTTTACATAACGAATTTTTCTAACTTTGTCATTTCATATCAGATTCTAGCTTTACTTTTGGCATTTGCTTAAGCCCTGGAAAATGCAGGAAGCTCTTTGGGTCCTCTAGGAGGTAGACAACAAGATAGACATAAGGTTAATTGACAGTGGCATCCATGACAGGGCAGAGGACAGGAGTGGACAGGGCACGCCATCAGACAGTGATAAGGACCTATGTAAAGTCTTTGGCCGGCAGAGAGCAAAGCTCCCACAGGAGGAACCCCACTCCGGATAGAAACAGTTATACTCTTTGGCAGCCATCTTGCTCAGCTATGGCTTTGTGTAGGACCTCTGGGGGAAGCTGTGACGGACCAGCGGACTCCTAGAGGAGGCTCACTAACCACATTCCTTCCCGTTAACAGTCAGTCCTTTCTTGAAGGAGAGGCAGAGTAGTACATCTCAGGTCTTACCACAGACGGGATCCTGTTTTATTTTAAGCAAACAAGTAATCAAATACAGTCTTCTGGAAAGAAAGGGAAATTGCAAGACTAATAGAAGTAAATATTGCATCAGAATGTGTAAATATATACATTTTGACATCAGTGTTTAGTGTTTCTGACACCATGCATAAACATCTTATGTCTGGCTTGTTAATATTTCTAATCATATTTTCTTCACATAAACACTCAGAGAATATAAGCTTAGAAATATGGACAAGGCTTGGATTGACCAAAATGTGCAGAGAAGAAAAACACAAGCTCTTTATGCACAAACTTCTGCTTTATTCTCAGAAGAAAGCATACCATAGAGGTAAAAAGTGTTGAAAAAGAAACACTGATGTTGCAAAGACAAACAAATACCCAACAGTTGATAATTTTGCATACATAAAGTATTTGGGAAGTGATTTTTTTTTGAAGGAAGATATATTGGGTAGTTTTAGAAAAACTACTTGGCTGTTTTTAGAGACTCAACTAATTAGGAAAGTTATTAGACTCATAAATCTGAAGAAACTGATTCAAAATTATTTGGAATTTTTACACATTCTTTCATAGCTTATACTGGTTTCTTGTATTTGTGCTTTCTTATAAGTACTGGGGAAATCAGCGTGCAGGAATTATCCATGGACACCACCTATTAGTGAACACTTACCATAGTTAATGCTGAACATCTGCATTAATACTACATGAACCTATTAATTAACCCCCTTTGAGCGGAACGTTTATGGTGCATGACATTTGCCAATATTTTCCTCGCGATAATGCGGAAGTTAATGAGAACCGCACACGTGCGTCAAGGCGAGAGCCGAGCTTTTATCCCGGTCTTATTAAGCCTCTCCAGATGCGATAGCCTTGTCCTGTCTCCAAATGACTTTTTTATTATCACTTTAAACTAATAAGATTTCAAATTAGAGAGCAAAGTAACACAAACAAAAGACTTCCTGAACTTCCATTTATTTTTTATTTTCCTTGGTAATCGTAAACTTTCTGTGGGCGGGAAAACGGTGACGGCAGGGTCAGCATACAGCTGACGACACACAGCTGATGGAGGAATATTTGTCCTCCGCATAAACCTGAATATTATCAAGTTTTGAAGAGAACTAAATCAGACTGTATTGAACATAGCCAAGCCACTGACTAATCCTATCTACAGGATACCAACTACGTCTGTAATAGTCTACCTGCCTCCACAGCCACCTTGTCAGTTCATTATATATTATTCAACTCATGGTCAGTAGGCTTCTTATCTGACAGGCAATGTAAATACAAAAGTGAGTGAAGCCAGCATATTTCCTCCTTTTTGTTTTTATTGTTTTTATTGAGTTATTTATTTTTTTATCCTCTCCCCTCCCCTTCTACGCTCTCCCATGGTCTCCATGCACCCAATTGTCTTTTTCTACTTCCCATGTTCATCAGATCCATGTATGTCTTTCTTAGAGTCCTCATTGTTTTCTAGGTTCTCTAGGATTATGAATTGTAGGCTAGTATTTCTCTGCTTTATGTCTAAAAGCCACTTATGAGTGAGTACATATGATATTTATCTTTCTGGGTCTGGGTTACCTCACTCAATATGATGTCTTCTAGTTCCATCCATTCTCCTGCAAAATTCAAGATGCCATTTTTTTCTGATGTATAGTACTTCATTGTGTAAATGTACCACATTTTCCTTATCCATTCTTTGGTCGAGGGGCATTTAGGCAAACAGGTTCTGGCTATGACAAAAAAAAAAAAGCTGCTATGAACATAGTTGAGCACATGTCCTTGTGGTACAATTGAGCATCCTTTGGGTATATACCCAAACGTAGTATTGCTGGGTCTTGAGGAAGGTTGTTTCCTAATTTGCTGAGAAATCGCCACACTGTTATCCAAAGGGTCTGAACCAACTTGCAAACCCACCAGCGATGCAGAAGTGTTTCCTTTACCCCACAACCTCTCCAGCATAAGTTGTCATCAATGGTTTTGATCTTGGCCATTCTTACAGGTGTAAGATGGAATCTCAGAGTTGTTTTGATTTGCGTTTCTCTGATGACTAAGGATGTTGAGCATTTCCTCAAGTGTCTTTCAGCCATTTTAGATTCCTCTGTTGAGAGTTCTCTGTTTAGGTCTGTACTCCATTTTTTTATTGGATTATTTGTTCTTTTGATGACCAATTTCTTGAGTTCTTTGTATATTTTAGAGATCAGTCCTCTGTCTGATGTGGGATTGGTGAAGATACTTTCTCATTATGTAGCCTTCCATTTTTTTTCGTGTAGAATGTGTCCTTTGCTTTACAGAAGCTTCTCAGTTTCAAAAGGTCCCATTTATTAATTGTTTCTCTCAGTGTCTGTGTTACTGGGGTTATATTTAGGAAGTGGTCTCCTGTGCCAATGCGTTCAAGTGTACTTCCCAATTTCTCTTCTATCACGCTCAGTGTGGTTGGCTTTATGTTGATGCCTTTGGTCCATTTGTACTTGAGTTTTGTGCATGGTGATAGATATGAATCTATTTCTATTCTTCTACATGTTGATATCCTGTTATGCCAGCACCATTTGTTGAAGATGGGTTTTTTTTTCCATTTTATAAGTTTTGCTTCATTGTCAAAAATCAGGTGTTCATAGGTGTGTGGATTGATATCTGGGTCTTTAATGCAGTTTTATTGGTTCTGCTGTCTGTTTTTATGCCAATACCAGGCTGTTTTCAGTACCGTAACTCTGTAGTAGAGTTTGAAGTCAGGGATTGTGATGCCTTCAGAAGTTTCTTTATTGTATAGGATTGTTTTGGCTATCCTGGGTTTTTTGCTTTTCCATATGAAGCTGAGCACCATTCTTTCGAGGTCTGTGAAGAATTTTGCTGGGATTTTGATGGGCATTGCACTGAATCTGTAGATTGCTTTTGGTAAGATTGATATTTTCACTATGTTAATTCTACCTACCCAAGAGCATAGGCCATCTTTACATGCTCTGGCGTCTTCTTCAATTTCTTTCTTCAAAGATTTAAAGTTCTTGTCATACAGCTCTTCCACTTGTTTGGTTAGAGTTACTACAAGATATTTTATACTATTTATGACTATTGTGAATGGTGATGTTTCTCTGATTTCTTTCTCAGCCCTTTTACCATCTGTGTACTGATTTTTTTTTGAGTAAATGTATCCTGCTACATTACTGAAGGTGTTTATGAATTGTAGAAGTTCCTCAGTAGAATTTTTGGGGTTGCCCTATGTAAACTATCATATCATCAGCAAATAATAACAGGTTGACTTCTTTTCCAATTTGTATCCCCTTGATTTCCTTTTGGTGTCTTATTGCTCTAGCTAGAACCTCAAGTGCTATACTGAATAGATATGGAGAGAGTGAACAACCTTATCTTGTTCCTGATTTCAGTGGAATCGCTGTGAGTTTCTCTCCATTTAGTTTGATGTTGGCTGTTGGCTTGCTGTATAATGCTTTTATTATGTTTAGGTATGTTTCTTGTTTCCCTCTTCTCTCTAAAACCTTTAACATGAAGGGGTGTTGTATTTTGTCAAGGGATTTTTCAGCATCTAATGAGATGATCATGTGGTTTTTATTTTTCAGCTTGTTTATATGGTGGATTACGTTGACAGATTTTTGTATATTGAACCATCTCTGCATCTGTGGGATGAAGCCGATTTGATCATGGTGGATGATGGTTCTGATGTGTTCTTGGATTTGATTTGCCAGCATTTTATTTAGTATTTTTGTATCAATGTTCATGAGTGAGACTGTAATTCTCTTTCTTTGTAATGTCTTTCTGTGGTTTGGGTATCAGGGTAATTGTAGCCTCCAAAAAAGAGTTTGGCAATGTTCCCTCTGTTTCTATTGTGTAGAATAATTTGAGGAGTATTGGTATTAGTTCTTCTTTGAAAAGTTTGTAGAATTCTTCCCTGAAAACATCTGGGCCTGGGCTTTTTTTGGTTGGGAAACTTTTGATAATTGTTTCTATTTTTTCTTTAGCAGTTATAGGTCATTTTAATTTGCTTATCTGGTCTTGAATTAGTTTTGGTAAGTGATATTTCTCCAAAAAGTTGCCCATTTCCTTTAAGTTTTCTAATTTTGTGGAATACAGGTTTTTGAAATATGACTTAATGATTCTCTCGATTTCCTCCATGTCTGTTATGTTTCCCTTTGATGTGGGAAGTCCTTCTATAAATGTGTAACTTTTATTGGTTAATGAATAAAGAAACTACTTTGAGCCTGTAGCAGGGCAGAACAGAGCTAGGTGGGGAAAACTAAACTGAATACTGGGAGAAAGAAAGTAGAGTCAGTCAGATGCCATGGAGCCACCAGAGGGAAAAGATGCAAGCTGACAGCTGGAACCTTGCCAGTAGGCCCCAAGACTCATGATAAAATATAAAATAATGGAAATGGGTTAATTCTAGATGTATGAGCTAGTTAACAATACACTTAAGCTATTGGCCAAACAGTATTGCAAATAATATAGTTTCTGTGTGATTATTTTGGGAGTCTGGGTAACTGGGAACAAACAACCAACCTCACACACACCCCTTTTTGTTTCTGATTTTGTTAATTTGGATATTCTCTCTCTGCCTTTTGGTTAGTTTGGATAAAGGTTTGTCTATTTTGTTGATTTTCTCAAAGAACCAATTCTTTGTCTCATTGATTCTTTGTATTGTTTTCTTTGTTTCTATTTTGTTGATTTCAGCTCTCAATTTGATTAGCTTCTTTTTGTTTTAGAATTTTCAAATGTTCTGTTAACTCACTAATGTGGGATTTTCCCAATTTCCTTATGTAGGCATTTAGTGCTATGAACTTTCCTCTTAACACTGTTTTCATTGTGTCCCATAAATTTGGATATGTTGTGTGGTCATTTTCAATGAATTTTAGGGAGTCTTTAATTTCTTCTTTTATTTCTTCCTTGAGCCATTGATAATTCAGGTGAGCATTGTTTAATTTCCATGTGTTTGTGGGCTTTCTGGAATTAGTGTTGCTTTTGAATTCTAATTTAGGCCTTGGTTATCCAATAAGACACACAGGGTTATTCCAATTTTTTTGTATCTGTTGAGGTTTGTTTGTTACCTAGTATGTGGTCAATTTTTGAGAAGGTTCCATGAGGTGCTGAGAAGAAGGTATATTCTTTTGTGTTTCGATGGCATATTCTATAGGTGTCTGTTAAGTCCATTTGAGTCATTACATCTGTTAGTTCTCTTATTTCTCTGTTAATTTTCTATCTGACTAACCTGTCCAGTGGTGAGAGTGGGGTATTGAAATCTCCCACTATTAATGTGTGGGGTTTAATGTATGTTAAGCTTCCAGCACTGTGATAAAATACCTGAGAAAGTCAGCTTAAAGGAGGAAGGAAGGATTTGGGCTCACGGTTTCTGAAATTTCAGTTCCTGTTCATTTGGCTATGCTGTTGCTGGGTCCAGGGTGAGACAGAAGAAGGTGGAAAGGAAGCTGGGGCAGGCTTAGCTGCTCATCTCCTGCCAGTTAGAAGGCAGAAAGAGAAGAAAGACTGTGCAATAGCCTTTCAGACACATTCCCTCCTGAGCACCAATTTCCTCCAGCCAGGCAGGCTTCACAGTCTCACACCTCCCAACGGCACCACTAACTGGGGACCAAACCACCAACCCATAAACTTTCTAGATAGTTCATATCTAAACCATAACAAGAGGGCTGAATTCTGTGTGAGGATCAGAAAGATTTCCTTAAAATCAACACAGAAGAGGTAAATGCCGGACAGGAAACAACCACAAAATACTTCTGCACCTAAGACTCGGGGACGCTGAGGAAGAAGAGGAAAGACTGTTAAGAGCCAGAGGAACGAGGAGTTTGCTGTGAGATCGAGTCTCCTAGTGATGTCAGAAGCTATGCCCATAAAGTCTCACCAACATGACTGCCCAAACATGAAGCGAACAAGGATGATACACCAGACATGCCAAAGTGGATGGGGAAAAGCTCATGAGGCCTCAACCCTCAATCCAACGAATGACTAGAGACAAAGGAAGAAAGCTGGGTGTGGGAGAGAAGGGCTTCCCCAGGGAAGAGTACGTGAGCTGGCTGTCCCTGAAAACATACATACAAGTAACTTTATAGGGACTGAGCAGGTTGTAGTTAGTCATGTGCATGTACATAATAAATGCATGCAATAACAATTAATAAAAGAAGAGGCCATGAACTCAGAGAAGAGTAAGGAGGTGGTCTATGACAAGGGGTTGAGGGAGGAAACAGAAGGGAGAAACATTGTGATGGTATTATAATCTCAAAAATAAAAGTAAGTTGGGCATCACCTTAAAACAAACAAACAAAAAAAAATAAGCAGGTAAACAGAAGTGTGAGGAAGCAGGAGGGCAGGAAAACAGTGGCCCAGCATAACAATTTCAAAACATAGGAACGGGGGTTCCTAGGGTGTTGCTTAGAGGCAGAAGAGGAAGGCAGAAGAAACGGGAAAGCCCTTGCAGGGCCTCTGATCGATTTTAGAAATTGCCCTAATTGCAAGGGCAGGAATGGCTAGGAGTTGGTTTAAAGGAATACGAATCATCAGCAAACGCTAATCAGCATCGCTAGGACAGAGCAAGCGCTGGTCCACTGCCTGCTTTAAACAAAGCTTCTTTGGCATACAGCCACTGTTACTCATTTATAAACTGTCCGTGGGTGCCTTTTGCTACAATACAGAGCCAAATAGCTGTGACACACATGCTAAATATTTCCCATCTGAGTCTTTAGAGAGAGGGTTTCCCAATGCCAGCAACGATGAGATAGCTTTGAGAAGTCACAGAGGGAGAGGAGGGAGCCTTGTACGTAGCTTCAAAGAGAAAAAAGAGTAGATGGGGGAAAATAAGCCAGCAGAGGAAATCAAGCATGCTACCCTCTGTTAGGAGTTTTAGCCCCATTTTACAGACTCAGAAACAAAGGTTTGAAGAATGTAGTAGAGTGTAGCACACAACTGCAAATTCCTCTCCTTCTATGCATATCCCTTTGTCAGGAGGCATTTCTGCTGCTTCCAAGAAAAGATGGGATTCATTGGTCTTTGCCTTCAACTCTGGGCTACCCTGGTGCCTGGCTTTGGTAAAATCAACATAGCAGAAATTGTCAGAGTTCCAAGCCTCAGCTGGAAGAGGCCTTCCTTTTTCTTTCTCTCCCTCTCTAATCCTTACTCTCCCACAAGGAGGCCTGAGCGAGCCTTTATGAAGATGAACAATCACGTGGAGAGCCTCCGTCAGCAATGCCAAGGCACTGCCACTCCAGTGAGCCCCCGGCAAGCGCAGCCCAAGGTGCTGCTGACTCACGAACTCTTCAGCTAATAACAAATGTTTTTTTGAAGCCACTAAGGGGATGACTGAGATGAGACAAAGGCTTGTGACCAAGGTCCCACGGCAAAGCGAGGACTCAGAAAAAGTCTTTAGGGTGATGAGTCTCTATCAGCGTTGCACTTCACATCCGAACACAGAAAGTCACAGAAAGTAGCAGCAACCCATGAGGCTGTGCTGTCTTTCTGGAGTTCTAGCTCAGTGCATTGGGTTGGCTGATTTCAGAGCTAAGAAAAGGGGTTTGCTAGTTAAAGGGTTCTGACGATTTCTTCTCCAAGAAACCAGACTATATAGGATTTAAAAATGTTTTCCCAGTGCCAATAAGTTGTCCATGTGCCAGAAATGTCACCACACACACATACACACACACACACACACACATGCAAGCAACACTGCTTAGGCTCCCTAAGTTATTAGAGATCGGGGAAGAGAGAGTATACATATGAGAGAGGGATATATTGGGGGACCCAGGACAGACAGAGAAAGGAGTGGGAACTGAATGTGATCAAGATACATTGTATAGGGGCTAGAGAGATGGCTCCACTGTTAAGGATGCCTATTGTTCTTGCAGAGAGCTAGAGTTCAGTTCCTAGCACCACTCAGGCAGTTCGCAGCTGCCTGTAACTCCAGGGATCCAGCTCCCCCTGCAGGCCTCCAAGGACACTGCACCCACATGCAAACCCCCACATGCATACACAGAAATACAAACTGAAATCATTTAAAAGTTATGCCAAGTATGAAATTGTCAAAGAATAAATAAAACTATTTTTTAAATATTATTCCATCTTGCCAAGTTCTGATACATGAGTGCTTGTTGGCTGGCTAGCTCATTGGCTTGCGTGATTTCTCTCTTCTCCGTCTAACTGCACAGTTTTATTCAACCCTCCACCACCACAGATTCATTGCTTTGGTATATTATACTGTGCTGGTTGGTTTCAAATAGCATCGCAGGTTTTGACTCTGCAGGCTAGAAATGTGACAATGGACGGCTTCTTGAAAAGCAAGGACGAGGGTAGCTGCATTGTAAATAAAATTAATACGGGCAAGAACCAATCTTGTGTGGACACAGTTTAAGAGAAATGTTCCATTGGCTGGCATCAGTCATCCGGTAAAGACACTGGACAAGGGAAATGGCTGAGATTTTCCTTTACAATTAAGTCTATTTAATCTTGGAAAGGGAAAGAAAAATTTTGAGATTTATTTTATGTGCATTGGTGTGAGGGTGTCAGATTCCCTAGAGCTGGAGTGACAGACAGTTGTGAGCCACCATGTGGGTGCTGGGAATTGAACCCAGGTCCTCTGGAGGAACAGTCAGTGCTCTTAACTTCTGAATCATCTCTCCAGCCCAGAGAAAGAAATTTTTAAAAAAGTAAAAAAAGTAAAAAAAGAATCAAGAAAGAAAGAATGATGAAGAGCTGATGTAACCTGCTAGAGTCTGGATCCGTGTGAAGAGGCATCTGTGTGAAGCAGGGACATCTAGCCCTCAGCGTGCTAGACTCTATCTCCCTCGATTGTACTGTTTCCATAGGTTTTCAGTGAGCCACACTTACAAGAAGTGCCTATGTCCCTGGAACATTCTACTTTTTTCCCCCTTCTTTTTGCTGTCTACTAAAACCCTCTCTCTGAGAAGCAGCTCTTAGTGGTCTGTATGGCAATGCGCTTAAATGAACATGTGTCTATTTGCTTCAGAGAAATTACAGCTGAGATCCCATAGGTAGCCATTGTTGAACTAGATGGACCATAGCCTGTCAGTCATTCTAATAAATCCCCCTTCTCTGAGAGAGAGAGAGAGAGAGAGAGAGAGAGAGAGAGAGAGAGAGAGAGCGCTCCTATAAGTTTTCTTGCTCTAAAAACCCTGATAAATACAGGCATGTATTCACTGAATTTAGGAATAAAAGTCTCAAGGGGAAAAAAGGAAAGAGACAGTGGAGTAGGGGCAGCCAGCTTCTAGTTGTAGGATTCTCCTGGCAATGGGTTCATGAAGATTAGCTTAGATGATTGTCGCTTAAGCAGGGAAGCCAAAGAAAGGTAATATGCTTAACAACAAACAAGAGCCGTGGTTTGGAGTGGACCAAACGAGTCCCAGGCATACACATGCAGGCATGAACTAAGTACAGTGGGAAAGAGTTGGCATAAAAGGGGTGCTAGAAATGCCAGCTGAGGTTATGATCACTATGGACAGAGAGATTGATTCAAAGAGAGACCAAATCACGAGGATGGCTGAAGCAAAAGACAGACCACATGAAAATAGTTGACCAAGGCAGAGCCAACCGTTTCATTTCAGTGTTACTCTTATACACTGCTAATGAAAATGGCAAAAACCTTTTAGGAAAAACATTTTTCGTCTCCTGTAAGGCCAGCTATTCATCTACTCTATGACCCAGCAATTCCTCTTCTAGGTATTTATCCAAGAGAAACGAAAACATGTGTTCTCAAAAAGACTCATACAAGAATGTTTATAGCAGTCCTATTTGTAAGAATCACAAATTGGAAGTGGCCCAAATGTCCATCAACAGGAGGATGGATAAACAAGCTGTGGCATAGTCTTACCATAACAAAAATAGTTCTCGGTAATAAGAAGAATGAACTACTAATGCATAAAACAACATTGATAAATAGTAAAAATATTACATTGGGCCAAGCCTTGTCAATGTGCAGTGCACAAGCCCAATCTAGTTCACCATCTACTTTAAATAAGGTGCTACTGGAATCCAGTCACACCCATTCATTTCCATACTTTCCGTATGTAGCCTTGGTGCTACAGCAGCAGAGCTGAGAGTTGGGAGACCAGAACTACAAAGCCTTACTATTGAGTTCTTTACACAAAACATCTTCCAATATCTGTGTTAAAGGAAAAAATAAAACAAGCACCAAAAAGTGCACGTTATATGATTTTAATTGGGTGAAATACAAGAATAGACCCCAACTAACTCACATCAATTGGAGGTGTACTAGTCCGAGTTCTCCAGGAAACAGAATTAATAGGATATGCATTTGTTATGAGAGCTGGATTTATGTCATATGGAAGCTCAGAAGTAGGCATAACTCTCATTTTGATGTCAAACAGAGGGCTGTGACGTAAGTCATAGAATACACATAGACACACACATACACACACACACACACACACACACACACAAATACCCTAAGTGTTCTTGTCCCAGCTCTCTGGCAAGGGAAGAGGGGGAGGGAATTATTCCTTCCTCTGACATTTTCTTCTGTTTGATTTTCACAAATCTATTAATACTGATCCATCTTTGTTCAACCTAACAATACGAGCACTGGTCTCTTCTGCAAACACCCTCATAGACACACCCACGAATGAAGTTTTACCAAGTAGCTGAGTATCCCTCATCACAGTCAAGTTGATACATAAAATTATCCATCACACGAGAAGAGAGAAATCACAGAAAATGCACACACAGGCATACACACATGACCATGTACACACACATACACTGTGCTGAACATCTGAGAACAATGAAAATGTTTGTGTCTTGTTGGGTGTGCTGGCTCTATATTTGTGCACAGTCATTAAAGCTCATCACCTACGACAAGGAATTTTTATGAATAAAGAGACACATATTTAATCAGTTCTGAAATAAGCTACCTAACCTCATCCAAAGGGGTTGAGTATTCTAGAAGAATAATGTAATTCTAAAAAAAAAACAAATTTGAATAGGAAAAGGTAAAATCCCGAAAGTAAAAGGTATACAGGATAATTTGAGTTAAGAAAAGTTGGCTAGGGGCTGGAGAGATGGCTCAGAGGTTAAGAGCATTGCCTGCTCTTCCAAAGGGCCTGAGTTCAATTTCCAGCGACCACATGGTGGCTTACAACCATCTGTAATGGGATCTGGTGCTCTCTTCTGGCCTGCAGGCATACACACAGACAGAATATTGTATATATAATAAACAAATAAATATTTTTTTAAAAAAAAAAAGAAAAGAAAAGTTGGCTAGAAAAAAAGCCAAGCTAAGGTCGGGTATTCATGAGTAATAATATGTCTCTGTGTATTATTTGGGAGCTAGATGGCAGGCCCCCAAAGAACTAAGAGTTTAAAAGAAAAAGGAAAGAAAAGGCAAGGCAAGGCAAGGCAAGGCAAGGCAAGGCAACTCTTCCTTTTGTTGAGTTGCTGTATCCAACTTTAATATGATAGTTTTTGCTTCATCTTAGTATGTTTTATTTTGCCGTGTTTGGTTGTTATCTCTTAGAAGCCTGTTCTTTTCTAATGAAAGACAGAAAGGAAATGGATCTGGAGGGAGTGGGGGAAACTAGGAGTAGTAGAGGAAGAGAAAATAATAATCAGGATATATTGTCTGGGGAAAAATCTATTTCAATAGAAGGGGAAAAAGAAAACCATCTAACAAGAAATTGGAAGATCTAAATGTCCCTGCTTACAAAGGCAGAGCTTTCACTACTTTGACACTTGTGAAGCACCAATGTTCTAGAGGCTCCCTGCCGTCATCTTCAAGCTGCGGGTGTCGAGCGGGAGCATCACCGAGGCCACGCCCAGCTCTACTTACACACCACGGCTCAGATACTCCTCATCTGTCACGTTATTTCCAGCTTTCCCTGATATGTTCAGCTAATTGCACCAGCTTTCTCCTGCCCTCTTACCAATCTATTTCCAAGCTTTAGTAGTAGGCAGGGAAAATCTAGCAGAAAGTTTCAAAAGAACTGTTTCAGGCAACACAAGCTTTGACCAACTGAAATCAATGAAGGTCCATAGTGTCTTATCACACCTCTAACATAAACAATAGAAGAAAACACACCATTCTTGTTTCCCCTTGGTCCATGCAAAATCCTAGAGGAGACACATTCCCAGGCCAGTTTCTACACTGGATTTACGCAAATATGGGGCAGTTTGGAGCAACAGTGTTGCCAAGAGGATTGCATTTGCGATGTACCAGTGTTTTGCCATGGGATCACATCTGAAAGGATTGCATTAGCAATGTGCCAGTGTTTTGCCATAGGATCACATCTGGAAGAATTGCAGTCACTATGTAGAACTTCCTCTGGGACCAATGAGGTGACTCAACAGATATCGTCATCACGCTTGATAAACTAAGTTTAATTCCCAAGACCCACCTGATGGAAGAAGGAAAGTAACCCTTGCAAGTTGTCCTCTGACCTCCACACGCATACCGTAGCATCCTTGCCACACACGCACGCATGCACGCACACACACTAAATAAACAAAATAAATGTAAAAAATAATTTATTCTGGTGTCTGAGTTTCACAGGTTGATTTAAATCATGATGTCCTTTGTTTTGTTTGGGGATTTTTTAAAAATAAACTATAAAGCAAGCCTCTGAAGCTGTTTGGTATTTTGCCTCACAGATAATTTCTAACGATGGTCAATATGCCCACGTCTCATTCCTCTACAACAGAGGCCCAAGGCTCCCTCAATCACTCTTTCATTTACTCACCCAGCAAGCATGACTATAGTCTCAACAAGCCACGCAACGGGTTAGATATTTCCTCCCTCATCAGGGGAGTCATACTCAGGAGAAATAACTTGTTGATAGCATCATGTAGTATGGTGAGCAACTACAAAAACGCCTAGACTTTGTTTTTCCTACAAAGCTGCCCATAGAAAGCAATCTACCTTTTCCTATTGCCTTTTGATTCCTTGCCAGACTGGAAGCCAGGTCTTTGTTTATATATCTGAATTCTCTGGAATTTTTGTATGTCCGAGTTTAGACACACACACACACACACACACACACTCACACATTCACACACACACACATAAATGAAGTCATGGAGGAAGAGACAGGGAGAAAGAAAGGAAAGAGGGAGGGGAGAAAGAGATGTTTTCAGGCATACTAAGAATCTAAAGCATGGTTTATAAATTGTCATATCCATGGAAACTAGAAAAATAATGTAAATGAGCAAAGCAAATCTGGTATACGACAGCAAAGCATTGAACTTGGCCTCGGCGGTGAAGATAAAACGGGATGGCGAGGAATACACAGAGATGTGAAACAAATGTGAGCCATGTAGTCAGCCCAAGCTGGCTACTTCCTGGAGGAAAACAGCCTCATCTTGCCATAGCTGTTGAGTTCTCAATAAAACCTAGGCATATTCAAATGAAATCTTCATTTGAAATGTAGTAGCTGCCAGGAGGTGGTAGTACACACCTTTAACCCCAGCACTTGGGAGACAGAGGCAGCCGGACCTCTGAGAGTTCAAGGCCAGCCTGGTCTACAAAGCAAGTTCCAGGACAGCCAGGACTACACAGAGAAACCATGTCTCAAAAAAAAAAAAAAAAGAAAGAAAGAAAGAAAGAAAGAAAGAAAGAAAGAAAAAGAAGTGATGTAGGTGAGCCTTAATGGGCCAAGTAATGTTTAAATAAATGCAGTTTCCGTGTAATTATTTCAGGGGTAAGCTAGCCAGATCCGAGCTGGAATACAGCCCGCCATTACTTATTACTACAAAGAAGGAAAGAAAGAAAAGAAAAAAGAAAGAAAGGAAGGAAGGAAGGAAGAAAGAAAGAAAGAAAGGAGGGAGGGAAGGAAGGAAGGAAGGAAAAGAAAAAGTCGCAACTAATTCCAATTTTAGCTCTATACAAGATAGAACATGAATGCCAAGGAAAACCAAGAGACCATGGCAACGAATATGACTCATTGAGTCAGTTTTCCATCCCTGGTCTAAATACAATGAGAGGCTTAAACAACCATCCAAGAAAGGGGGAGTAGTGTGGGGATAGCCAAAGCCCTGAGTATGGAAGACCCTGTGCCACAGAGGGTCAGGATGCAAAGGTGGACCCGAGTGAAGGGGTGAGTCCAGCCCACGCTCCTGAGAGCAGCGCACCTGCCGTGGTGGGTTCTGAGGAGGGATGGGTACGTCGGTAACAAAGAAGAGCAATGCCAGGTGCCACATGTTGGAAACCTCACAAGGGCTTCTTTAGCTAAACAAGTCATAAAGAAATGGAATCGCTGGCAGAGCCACCTGCCTTGAAATAGACCTGTAGGCTTAGCCAAGAAACCACTACAGAACAGACCACCACGGCAGACTGACCAGGGCCTTTCCCACCTTCCGCGTGTCTCCAACTTAAAGCACGAAGAAGGAGTTCCGGTGGCTCCTACCTGCCACTCAACGTCCCAATTATGACTTTGCAAAAACCCACAAGAGAATCAAGCTAGATTAAATTATATGTAAAAGATTAAGGAAGTCTGTTTCTTGCCCACAAATCATCTTTAAAGAATTTATATAATTGGGCTGGCAAGATAGATGGCTTAGTGGTTAAAAGCACTGACTGCTCTTCTAGAGGACCTGGGTTCAAATCCCAGCACCCACATGGCAACTCACAACTATCTGTAATTTCAGTTCCAGGGAAATCTGATTCTCTCATGCAGATAAAACAGCAATGCATATAACTTTTAAAAAAAATTAAGAATTCTCCTCTCCAAAAATATTTACATTACAATTCATAACAGCAGCAAAATTACAGTTATGAAGTAGCAATAAAAGTAGTCTTATGGTTGAGGGTCACCACAACATGAAGAACTGTATTAGAGGGTCACGGTATCAGGGAGACTGAGAACCACTGTGTTAAAGAAGTGATTATTTATTCTGGAAGGATGAAAGAAGGCTCACTGTTTCAACCTGGGTATCAGTTCTCACTTTTGAGATGCTCCGATTAGCAAGTGACTCCCAGAAGAGTAAGAAAATGGTGCGTGTTTGGGAAGAGTTCACCTGGAACATTCCCTCGTAAATTTTATTAGAGGCTATATGAGTTTGCCGTTGCTACTCTAATAAATTTCAACAAGCTGGTGGCTGAAAACAGCATAGAATCTTAATTTATTATCTTATAGTTCTGATGACTAACATCTGAAATGAAGTCTCACGTGGCTAGAATCAAGAGATCTTGGGGCTGGCCTGCTTTCTGGAAGCGCTACAGAATTTTCTAGAAGGCTAGTTGTCTTGCCTTTTCTAGAATCCGCTAGCTTATATACCTTGCCTCATCATCTTCCCCCTTCTATCTAGGTCTGATCTCTTCTGCTGTGGTCACTTTCTCTCTGACTTAGGACAAGGACTTCCCTTGAAGAACCCTTGTAGTTGCTTCAGACCCACTGGATAATCTAGGGTGATCTTTCTGCTTTTAGACAAGCTTGCTAGTGACCTTAATTCCACCAGCAGCTTTCATTTCTTCTCTCTATTTCACATCAAATATTCATGCCTTCCAGGAGTTAAGGTCCATACTTTCCACACAAGACTCTGGAGCATACGTGACGGTGGAAGCGGGGATCAACTGCACATAGTCGTCCTCTGACATCCACAGGTACGCTGTGGCATACATGCCCACACATGTATGTCATGAAGATACACATAGACAAAAATAATAAATAATAATTTTTACATGGTGGTAGAGAGATGGTTCAGCATTTAAAAGTACTTGTCGTCTTTACAGAGGACCTGAGTTCAATTCCCAGCACCCGTGTTTGATAGCTCACGACTGCCTTAATTCCAGCTCCACAAGAATCCTAGTATTGTGGAGCTTTTCTATACACACGGAGGTTTTGCAATCCTTCCATCTGAAACTCATAAGCTAAGGAAACATATGAACACTCCTGAGATGCCCACGCATGTGTGTCATCTTCACTTTCTACGGGAAATAGGTTGGACAGGAATGCTACCAGCAGCACCTTCTCCTTGTTTGCCACTCCCAGCCTCCATCACCTTCAGAGGCATGGGTTTACAGACACAATCCTAGATATTGCCACCAGCTGCACAAGTGAAGGAGTTTTCACACAGAAAAAGGCCACATCCGTGACCCAGGACACATGGCCTTGATCCTTGAATCTGATGTCCTCTTTTTTATATTCTATCCATCCAGAATACTTTCTTTCCTTTTTGAAGCTCCCTGTGTCCCAAAGCTCTGTACAGAAGGTAAAAGTGACATTTAACAATACTTTGCAGGTAATCAGAGAGGCTTCATCCAGCAACTAATGGAGCAGATGCAGAGAACCACAACCGAACATTAGACGGAGCTCAGGGGACCCCTCAGAGGAGGGGAAGGAAGAATTGTAGAGCCAGAGGGGTTGAGGACACCATAAGAACACGGCCCACCATAAGAACACGTGAACTAAGCAGGGTTCACAGGGGCTCATAGAGACTGTAGCAACAGCCATGGAGCGTACATGGATCTGTGCTAGGTCCTCTGCATACATGTTATGGTTGTGTAGTTTGGTGTTCTTATAGCACTCCTAACAGTGGGAGTGGGTCAGTGTCTGACTTTTTTGCCTGCTCTTAGGACCTTTTTCCTCCTACTAGGTCAATATCAGGGTTTGTGCCTAGTCTTATTGTAACCTGTTACGCCATGTTCTGTTGATGTTCCTAACTGGGAAGTCTGGTCTTTTCTGAAGGGAGATGGCAGAGGAGTGGATCTGGGAGGGAGTTGAGTTGGGAAGGGGGGCACTGGGAGGAGTGGAGGGAGCTGAAGTCAGGATGTACTGTACGAAAGTAGACTAAATAAAAAAAAAAAAAACAACTCCAGAACCTTCTATGCTGAAAGCATTATATGTGAAGAAACCCACAATTCTTAGCACACAAATCTAACAAAACAACATCAGCAGATGGTGCCATGACACGTTGACTACCAGCCAAGGCGTTGGCTGATATGGTTTTGCAATAGTTGACCATTATACATTGTTCAAAATACGGATAACATTGAACATAAGCCTAAGAAAGCAGAGCAAATGAATCACAGCAATACAAACACCACCATCTAGATAAAAATCTCTCAAAATATGAAGGCTTTAGAGAAAAGGAATAAAGTGAGGACAGAGGCGGAAGCTGATGATTGTTCTAACTCGGTCACCTCACTTTAAGATGCCAAGTCTAAGCCAGGCATGGTGGTACACACCTCTAATCCCAGCACCAGAGGCAGGTGGATCTCTGTGAGTTCAAGGCCAGCCTGGTCTACAGAGCGAGTTCCAGGACAGTCAAGGCTACACAGAGAAACCCTGTCTCGGAGAAAAAAAGCCAATTTTAAAGCCCACTGGCAAGAGCAATTAATGGGTGGGAAATCCCACGGATGAGCACTGTGTACATTGTTATTCTCTGAAAATGTTTTGGGGTTGCTTTGTTTTGTTTTCTCTTTTCTTTGGCTAAAGACAGCATGGGTATCTGAGTGCTTCCTTTCTTACCCTAAGATAATTACCGCAGAGGTGTTTCCCAGAGCTAGCACGACTGGAGTGTGGCCTCTCAAATGATGGACCACAAGCAAGAGATGTGAAGATTAATAGCCGCGTCCTACAGAAACTAGCTCTGCAGAACATCTGGGGCTGATGCCCCCAGTAGATACTTTTCCCAGCACGGAAGATTAGTGACTGGAACCAGCTGGCTTGGATTCCCTGAGGCTTCCAGTGTCACTGGTAAGAGAAGAATTACAGATTTATTGAAGGCTGAGGGTGAAATCATTATTTGGTCATCGTTTCAAATCAACGTGTGGCCCACTTCTTCTTCCCCACTCCTAACAGTCCCTTGACATGGTTTCCTCCCTTTTCAGGAAACCATTATCTGCACTATAAATAAAGGGATCAATAGGAAATTCCCCAGCAGTAAAGGTAGTCAGTCTCCCTGACTAGGCTCCGTTTAATGATAGCATTTGCTCGATGGTTCTGTTCAGTTGGAGAAATGCCTTTATTTGTAAATAGTTGCTTAGCAACAGCCTCGTGTCCTCTCATATCTCACTCGCAGCACCTATCGCTTGGTTCTGGGAGTCCTGAGATTCCTCGGGGCTTAGGCAGCATTCTCAACACGTGGACAAAACCAGAAGAAAACAGGCAAGAAAGTTGGATCCCTGCAACTTGCTAACCAAAAGAGGAATTTAATAAAACAAAATGCTCCCTCCCTACGTGGATCTGAGGTGACACCGAAAAAAAATATAAATGGGCTTGGGTTCTGGGGTCACGAGGGAGAGTTTGTCCATCCATAACATAGCCCACACCTGGAGCAAATCAGGGCAGGAGTGGAAGACAGGGGATGTGGGAAAGGACCAGAACTTTATCTCTGTTCATCACTGAGAACACCTGGCATCTTGGAGCCTAAAAGCAATCCTTGGGTTGCGTCAACTGTAGGAAAGAATCACAATTATAATTCTTCTCCTTGTGAGTTCCCCTTTTCAGTCCCATCATGGTGTGTGTTTGTGTCTGTGTGTGTGTGTGTGTGTGTGTGTGTGTGTGTGTGTGTGTGTGTGTGTTTGTAGGAAAGGAAGTACAGAGCTGCAGTGAGTTTGTGATATTTTATGGCAGATTCATACTAAAAATGGGAAAGCTCTGATTTCGAATTTCTCTCTTTTAGAATCCTCTCTCTATCTCTCCCTCCCTCCCTCCCTCCCTTCCTCCTATCCTTATCTCTCTGTGTACCCCCACCAAGCATTTTGACTCTGTAGCCTGGAACTCATTATGTGGCCCAGTCTGTTCTCATAGTCATGGCAATCCTCCTGTAATCCCGGGGATTGCAGTGTTGGGATTAGAGACAGACCTGACTGTTTCCTGTCTTGGCCATCTGTATACCAAAACTCTTCACAGAAACGAAGACTGGTCCAAAGGTCACCTTCCAGGAGAGGACCCAGGTTCTCTTGTTAAAACTCGTTGATGTTGCCTGTGAACATTAATTCAAAAGTAGCTCTCCTTCTACTCTTGAGATTGGGGAATGAAAGGAAAAAAAAAAAAACCTACTTAGGAACCAAAGAACATAAGAAAATAAAATACGACACAGAAACAAAATGGAATATATTTTAACCATTCTCCAGCCCCTCCCTCATTGTATCAGGTTTAGGTCTGTGTGCCCAGTGGAATATGGCAGAAGTAATGTCATGTCCCATCTAATGTTAACTTCTAAAGTACAAAGCAATGTGTGTCTTAGTTGCCCTCTTATTCTCAGTCTCCCTCAAGATCCTCAGCATGGGAGAAGCCAGCTATCATATCTTGACATTCACATGGCCCGTGGAAAAGCCATTCAGCAAGGAACGGAGGCTTCCAACCAGCAGTTATGTAAATAAGTCTTCTTGGAAGTGGATCCTTCCGCCTCAGACAGACTTAAAATGATAAAATCCAGACCCGGAAACAGAACCGCCCAACTAAACCATCCTGAATTCCAGACCCTCAGAAAAACTGAGGTTATAAAGGCTACTGCTTTAATCCATTAATTACAGTGGATAGTTCGTTATATAGCAATGATTACCATAGTCAGTTAGAATACAATAATTGAGAAATCTTGGCAGTAAACTCCATGGTGCTAACTACATTATTGGCATATTCATTATGTTGAGTGGGGGGAGCCTCCCCAAGAGAACTCATTTCATCTCATTGGATGCGTGCGAAACGCAGCTAGATTCAGTTTTCAGGTCGCTTGTACTCACCCCATCTACAGACACGCTATTATAATATTGTCAAATGACAAAAATATCAATAAATATACATTGATATCTTCAAATTGCTTCAACCCAGAGTCCTGAAGTCCCTGTGACATGCTTCGTTCTCCTTTTCAATGTGCGTTAGCCTGTTACTTTAAATGAATAGCCATTCATACCGCATTTGCCTTTAAGGTCTGTTATCTGGTCCGCTTTCCTCAGTAGCTTGGAATACTGACCTTAGGAGACTGAAGCAATAGCATTCCCTGCCTTCTCTTAGTTTAAGCCAATGGGGGAGTAAACAGAGCTCAGATGGTAAGAGGAAAAGGAGATGAAGATGCTTGAGCCAATGATCGACTACTGTGATCGGTTACCCTCTCCTCCCATAGCCATATTTCAGTAGAAGCTCTCCAGCCTCTCCTGTGGCCACAGATGGCCCCTTAAGGCCAGGAGGAAGAGTGTTCTCTGCTGCTGCCGGTCCTGGGTACTTTCCAGTGCCTTCCTGGGTGGCAGAGACTCTGTTCACACTTTTTAAATAAATGTTTTTTTGTCTATTACTTGTTTTAAATGTGTGTCTACTCACACCAAGATTTTTAAACTTATTCGGGTTCTCATAAAGACCTACATTTTCCCATTCATCGTTAGCAATCTGAATTTCTGCTAAGACAGGATCTATATTCCCCATTAGCTGCAATCTGTGGCGTTTTGGCAAGCCGTGAGTTCTCCAGATACATACCTGTCTCCAACAACTGTCTAGTGTGCTTCCTCCTTGGCCACTTTCCAAGCATTTGTCAGATCTACTGCATATTGAACTCAAGCTGGAGAACTCAAGCTAAACCCGTGCAAGAGAGGCAGTCTTGATCACAAACCATCATTCCATAGTTTTGAAATGTTGGCCCCAAGGATGATTCAGGCAATGAAGAGAATGGCAATTACATAGGGGAGCTCTCATGTCTCCGTAAAAGAGATTTCATTCGAGGAGTTGGGCATTACTGCCTCTTTAGAGAACAGCAAGACTGTGGGTGTGAGTCAGCTGGGAAGCCTACTCATAACACCACTGTTTACACAGAAAAACACAATCTTGGATCCACACGCTGATTTAATAATAACATTTTTGAAATATAAACCATTAATTAGATTGGTGAGTTTTTTTTTAGGTGGCTCTAAATAAGCACCTTTCAAAGAAGGGACATTCAAGCAGGAAAAGTACAGAATAGACTGTCCTAATTCAAAAGATTATAAAAAGCAAACCATTAAAATCAACCTAGAAGGCTGGGAGACAGCTTAGTCACTGAAATGCATGCCTTAGAGGCAAAAGGACATGAACGTAAGTTCCAAAACCCACATATAAAAAGCTGGAAACGGTTGCATGTGCTTATGATCTCAGAACCGGGGAGGTAGAGACAAGTGGATCCCTAGGGCTTGCTGGCCAGACAACCTAGCCTATGTGGTGAGTTCCAGTTTTCTTTTTTAATGAATCACTTTTTAGGTATTTGGTCGCAGAAAACATCCATTAAGTACCATTTGTCATGCACCATTTTAAACACTGGCTATATAGCAACAAACAAGTCAGATTTTAAAACCACTCGCCCTATAGAGTTCTACTGGAGAAAATCAAATAAGATAAATAAGAAAAGTATATAGCATGATAATAATCATCAGTGTTAGGGGTGAAAATGGAATAAGGGTATATTGTTTAGAAAAAATTAGAATTTTATATGATTTGGCTCAAAATGACCTCCATGGAAAGATCCAATGTGTAAAGGTTTCAGATGAGTGATGGAGAAAGCCATGAGTACATCTTCTAGAGAAGGGTACCAAGTGTAAGTTTCAGCAAACTCAAAGAGGCTGAAGTGGATCCAATTAGAATATTGTGGAAGGAAACTTCCATTTATAATAAACTAGGAAGATGATAAAACGCCTGAGAATAAGTACTGAAATAAAAGTATAGGGTCTCTGTGAAGAATCATCGGTCCTGCAGAAGTGAATGAATGAAAAGTTAAGGGAATGGAAAAGATTCCATCAGTTCAATAAAGGTAGCAAACCTGCTCGCTTGCAGAAGGAATTGAGGAAGTAAAGGCCCAAATAAGAAATTAATTCACTTACCAGCTCCTAAGTCCTAACCCAGGTAGCTTTGGGGGCAATCTGGAAGGGAGCAAGGCATCAGCAGATGCTAAAGGAGATAACACAAGAAGAAATGAGCCTCTGCATATGGACCGCCTCTGTGGGTTCATTGCCAAATATCTATTGGTGGAACTGAGGTTGTTCTTAATCAGTGGGGCCAAAGGAAGAAAAAGACACAGTGTGGGGAAGAGCCCACTGGCATCTCTATGTCTGCCTCTCCTCGCCTCTAACCATGACAACCTCTAGAAACAATGAGTGCTAATTCAACTCTCCCTTCCAAGTCTCACACATATTTCCCTTGCAGCCAGCTCCAAGTTGGAATGACAGAAGGAGGGAGATTCCAGGAAACAGCCAACTTGATATGAAAACGCTCCACAGAAGGACAAATTGAGTCCTGGGAGTAAAAAGACGTCTAGCTATAGAGATGTCATCTGCTCCTAAACTAATCTGCAAGCTCAATATAACCTCAAATGCCCTCACCATTTCAGAATTATTAATACACTTCCACTAAAAAAAATAAAATGCCAAAGAGAGCTAGGATATTTTCCAAAAAAAGAAGAAAGGGTACCTGATTACTATGTGAAAATATATGATAAATTTATGAAAATAGATTAGACATAAATCAAAGAAAGGGGAGATGGGAAGAGGAGGGCAGAGGGGAGAGAGGGAGAAGAGATATAATTTATTCAGGAAAAGACCAGCAATGCAGAAGAAATGAGGAGACATATAAAAGTTTTACCCCACATGTAAATAGTTAATGCATTATTTGGAAAGATATTCAACCTCATCTAATTAAAGAAAAGAGTGTTGGCACCGTGATGCGATGCCATTTTATACCATTGTAGTGAGTGAAACTGGAGAGTGTGACCATCCCAAATGCCACCGAAGTGGAGATAGATCTCTTGTACAAGCAACTTGGCTTGACTTTTCTGCCCGTTATTTTACTTTATACTTCTCATTCGAAGTATAGATTCAGTCCATGTATGAGCTAAGACTGGGATAAGGGAAATAAATAAATAAATAAATAAATAAATAAATAAATAAATAAAAATACTATTTAATAGTGATTCAAAACGCCAGGTACGGTAATCCGTGGCTCTAATTCCAACACTTCAGAGGACTGAGGTGAGATTGGGACCGAATGATTGCAAATTTGGTCCAGGCGTCAGGAAGAAAGAAAAAATAGAAGAGCAGCTGAGAGTTTGAGGAGGAATTTGATGCTGCAAACAGCGCTTCCTCAGGATTTGGCCCCACTCCTGTGCCCCCATCTCACTCTGAAATACACCATGAGACAGAGGCTCAGGATCCAGAACATCTAGGTTTCTCCTACCATGAGTTCCCGGAAAGTTTCAACCTCTGCCTTTACAGATCCTTCCAGACCCAAGTCTCGCTTATTCCCATTTCACGACATAGAAAGTCGAACAACGGGAGGATTAATTTCTTTCCGAAAAGGGGGCTGACAGTGTTTTCTCACAATCC